>NC_141371.1:11743360-11849389 GCF_963921425.1 Dryas octopetala
AGAAAAGGGAGGAAAAAAAAAGAAGAGAAAAAAAAGAAAAAAAAAAGAAAAAAAAAAGAGAAAAAAATTAAAAGGTTTAGGATTGATTGGGGTTTGCCGGTTTGGGCATTTGGACAATTGTAAAGAAAAGAAATGGTTTGAAGTTTTATTTGGTCGTTTTGGAGTTTCGTTTAGTTGTTTTTAAACCATAAATTAGTAAACTATAATATATTTCTATATAAAAAATAATTTAAAATATCCTAAAAGGCTTAAACCCTAATATCATATACCATATTCTAAACAATATAGAATATAGATCATAAAATACATAGGGTTTAGTTTACAGATTATAGAAGTATAAATAATATACTAATTTTATTTAACAGTATTTGTCTTCAGCGTGTACTATATTCATCTTATATCACATAAAACCTACTATATAATTTGATTTCTTCAATGTTTTTTATCAATTTAGTAGATAATATATTAAATAAACATATGGTAAAGTTTCATTCAAAATTTCCGTATTTTGATAGCAATTTCCATCATTTCCGTCTAATTTTTGTCGAAATTTAAAAATCTTCGAATTTCGAAGATTCCTCGAAACCCGAAATTTTATTCCTTGGGTGGAACACAACAACAAAAAAATTGTTTAAAGAGTTAGATAAAAAATAAAGAATTAATTACTATAGGGTGCATGTTATGCATCCTATTTAATCTCTAGTGCACAAATTAATTTTATTTAACAACAAGGTAACTATCAATTGTATTGCAGTGCCAGCTGGCTTATTTTGAAATATAGTGAATTGTCATTTTATTTCTTATTTTTTGTCTTTCTCTTTTCTCCTCTCTCTCTCTCTCTCTCTCTCTCTCTCTCTCTCTCTCTCTCCTCGCTATGTCTCTCTTCATCACCTTCTTATTCTTTTTTTTCATAGATCTGAAACTTTTTTTTTTTGTCAAAAGATTTGGAATTCAGATCTTGAAAAATATTGAAATTATGAATTGAAACTGTGAACTGAAATTGCAAACTGAAACTGCGAATTTTTGAGTTTGTTAACTGTGTCAGACAACTAAAACTGCGTCTTGATAAGAGTGTTTTCTATATCTGAAACTGCGAGCGAAAACTAAAACTACGAGTGAAAACTGAAACTACAAGTGAAAATTGAAAATTTTTATGATTAAATTTGTTTGCATAGTGTTGAAACTGTTTTAAGTTGTGGATCAATTTATGTTACCTGAAAATTAAATTTATGGTTTTAAGTGGGTTGATGTTACCTAAAAATTAAAATTATGGTTGTTGGTGGGTTGATGTTACCTTAAAATTAAATTTGTGAAATTGAGTGTTTTTGGTTAACTTTTTGGACTGTGAGTACCTTAAAGTTAATGAACTCAAAAATAAAATATTATTTTATTTGGATAAGAATAAATATGGACATCATTACTCCTATGATGCATTATGAAACCATTAGATTGATTGAAGGGCTAAGATACAAAGTTGGATACCAGTCTGGTACCAAAAAGTCTGGTACCAAAAAGTCTGGTAAGGAATCCGCGCACTTAGGAAAATGTGCATGGTTTGATGGAAGATGAAGATAAACATGCATGCGCATCGTCATTGGATGGAGATTGGAGGATGGTCATCAAATCCAATTTGGCTTCTTAGGGCAGGGATCAACAAGCAAAAATGGCATGCCAAACAGAGAAATTAAATACAAAATTAATACTTATTGCTAGCAATTAGATTACTACACAATTTTTTATGTAGAGATAATCTTTAAAGAAAGACAAAAAAAAAAAAAAAAAGTCATAGCATTCTTCAATTAATTTTACATGGGCATTTTAGTAATTTAATTAGTTTTTATTTGGATTCTTAAATAACAATTTAGTGTGATTTCACTTTATTTCCATTATGATTACAAACAATTAATAGACACTAATAAAAATTCCTTATTCTCATTCAATCTTATTATGATTGCTTATCATTTGGATTCCGTCTCATTTTATGCAGTGAAACATATCATCCAAAATAGCATTCAACCGAGGCATGTTACCATCTCAATTAGTCTGGACTGGACCAGTCTTTTTCTCAGTAAAAAATTTTCAAGCAGCACAAAACAATAATAATTTAAATGCAAGTGAAGACTGATCGAAGACATGTACATGTGATTGTTGTGGTTTATAGTTTATTGAATTGAATTAGAGAATAACCCCCAAAATCACTGTGCCAAGTGAGTTCCAATCACCGACTGAGGCCGTCTTATTGAAAATTGTGCAGCCTTTGTTGTTTCTCTTGGATTCTATATTTATCGAGCCTCCAAAAAATTCTTGCCGTCTTAATTATTTTATTATTATTATTATTTTTTTTTCCTTTATCCTTATGAACAAGTAGAGTGATTAATCATGAATTCGAATATGAAATTCTACGATTCCGCCGCTCATGACATATAACTTTTTATCCTTTAATAGTGACGAATTTATCTTTTCATTTCGAGAATGTAAGTTTCTTTGCTCTGAACTTTTAATGTACGACATAAATGAAGGTACTATACATGTTCTCATAATTCATCCCCATTTCATTCAATATATATTTATAACATATAATTAATTATAGTTAATATGTTTAGTTATTATAAATTTTTCTTTATGACTTGAGTACTTATTTGTTTTTTTACCAGGCGCTGAGTACTTATTATAAAGAATTAATAGTTTACTTTCATATATATAACACATAATATACATTGAGTGGCCTAATGACAGCATTATAGCATTTAGATTTTCGGTCTTGTGCTGGTATCGTATCGTAAAAGTTTAAAATATCGATTATTTTAGACATTTATTAATTATATTTTTAATATAAACTTTAAATACTAAACAATATTAATCTCAAATCGTTGTCGTTTTAAACATAAAAACTTAGAAAACAAAATATAAGTAGATATTTATTTCATAATGAAATTACAACATAATTAAAAGTGGTGAATAAAATTAGCTTTATGAAGATAATATTCATGGGCTTATAGGAAGGCGGAAACTTGTCAATTTGTACGTAAGTATGCGCTTATAGCCTTATAGGTCATTGTTCTTTTGATATTTTCTTTTTAAGTTTTTTGGTGTGATAGAGACTAGAGAGTGAGTTATTAGTATGCTTTTTCATTAATAATTGGCAGACAACCCTAACTTACACTAATTAATTAATGTTTAAAAGTGCGATTAGCATGTATGCCACGTTATGGTTCATGCTTTGGTGTCTGAGTGTCTCCACTTTAATCTTGTCTGTTGCTGAAACTAGAAAGGAAGCTGACGACAAGTCGGCTACACATTTTATGTGACTGGGACCGCATGCTCGGTCAGATGACTCAGATCCGACGTGGTTTGGACCCCACGTGCATGATTTGTTTAACATTCGGGTTTGGGTTCACCCTCCCAAGTCCCAACTTGCTCATGGCCATTCGGCGGAAACGACCCTCCGTCGCTTCTAGTGGCCGGGTCGGACCCACCAGCACCACCCTCATCCAGACCCTTCTATAGATACATGCCGACGTAGATATCACACGTGTCGACCCCCAAGTGGGCCACTCTTTCTTCACACCAACAAATCTCTGTTTCGTTTTTTTTTTTTGATAAAACAAATCTCTGTTAAAAGCATTGCAAGCTATTTTTAGGGGTTTCTTTTTTTCCAAAAGAAAAAAGTAAAAACTTGTCCATGCTTTTCATGACATGACCTATAAGGCTATAACTCTATAAGGAGCCTTTTTCTTTACCCCTTTTATTTATTTCAACCATCTCACAAGCTATTCGACCAAAAAAAAAAAAAAACCATCTCACAAGCTGACAAGATTTCTACTTTTATCCTCCTTTTCTCTCGATATATATATATATATAAATGCTATTATTCCCACCTAAAATCTTATTTTTTCACCCGGCCACCCTATAATTCCACCCCTTTAAAACTTAAAAAAATAATAATCCTTTTTTTTTTTCACCCCCAATGTCCCTAAAATATCCTTACTAATAAACACTCTTTCCACCTAATTTCTTTCTCTATATTTTCTTTCTTCCATAAACTCTATTCACCCACCAAATTTTGAACTCATATACAACCTCATACATACTCCTAATGTCCCTAAAATACCTTTACTAATAACACTCTTTCCACCCAATTTCTTCCTCTATATTTTCTTTCTTCCATAAACTCTATTCACCCACTAAATTTTGAACTCATATACAACCTCATACATACTCCTAGATCAAATAGAAAAAGAGTGAGAGAGGATGGGGCAGGGTTAAATCAACCCATAAATTGTAACTTTGTAATGTGCCCAAGAACTTTTATATTTGGGTGAGATTGTGAATAAGAGAATAAATCAAACAAAACCATTAAAAAACAAGGGAGGTTTGGAAATATGAATGATCGAAACAAAATCATATATTGAAAACAATATCTTAGACTTGATCAGATTGTGAATAAATCTCTGTAGAAAAAAATAAATTCTTGTTCACGAATCCAAAATGGTTTTTCTTGTATATTAAAGTGTGGAATATGAAGAGAAGATGAAATGAGTTTAGGTGGGTGTAGAGAAGTGGGTGAATAGAGTATTTTATTGTTTACATAAGTCTTTGGAGGTCATTTTACAAAAATTAAACAAGTGATTAATATTTTTGTAAAGTTGTGGGTGAGAATAATAGCACTCTATATATAATTATCCTAAGCAATTGGTTCTTATTGTTTAGATCATTTTTCAATTGAGGTTTAATAGTTTTAATTTTTACAATCAAGTATTGTAGTGTAGTTTAATTAATAATTAAGAGATTAGTTAAAAAATTTACTAATTAGTTAGATGACCAGATATTGGCATCAACAATAGGTGTTTGACCATTGAACATTAGCTTGGTTCTTTTTATTGGCAATTTAGTTGGCGCCTTGAATATTAGTTTGATTCTTAAAGTGGGAGAAAGGTGTTTATAGAAATGTCGAAAAGGCAACTGATTTTCCAAAGAAAAGAGGAACATGCATGTGCTTCTTCATCTCACTCCCAGGAGTAAAAATTCTTGGATCCGTAGTTGTATGTAATCTTCACATGCAAGTATGCAACAATAATTTAAGAATAAGATGATTGTGTCGGATCTATTTCTAAGTAAACCGAGGAAAATTATTATTTTTCACCTCTAATTCCCTAATTTGTCTTAACCGAAATGCCCTAATTGGCTTTAGTAAACACTCTCAAATTGTGTCTTTTGAGAGAATGAACATGAAATAGATATGAAAAGACCATTTAATCTTAATTTGCGTCACATATGAGGGTCACATGACCTCTTCTTAATTGAAGAAAATTAATTCCTTAGCCGGGAACTTAGTAGTTAATAAAAGAAACCGTTGAGACCTAATTTCAAAATAAAAAATATAGGGACCTAAATGAAAATTGACCTAAACTACATAGACCAATTATTTCATTTTAAAAAAAATTAAACCTATGTAAAACTTAATTTTATCAATGATTTTGCTGTCTCATTGAAAAAAAAAAACTTAACTTATACAAAAACATCACAGTGATGAATCATAAGAATTAAAGAGACTTAGAGTCCAGTCCATTTTATGAGTTTTTCTTAAACTAAGACCGGTAGTGATTTATGATTTTTAATCAAGTCATTTTATTTTTCTTCTTAATTTGACAGCTTTATGTTAGGTTTTAACTCCGGAATTTTGGGCTAACATGCAGCTTCTACAAAGCTCACTCTACACCCTAGGAGGGGAAATACCCTTCAAATCGGGGGAGGACTTTATTATGAATTAAAAAAAATTTCTTATAAATTAAAATAACTTTATTATGAATTAAAAAAAATTTCTTATAAATTAAAATATTTTCTTATAAATTAAAAAGATTTTCTTATAAATTTTAAATGAAAAATTTTATCTAAAAGATTCCAACTATACCTCATATCTCTATTCAGGATGTGAATTTCATTTTGTGTCAACTAAGGGTTGAAACTTTCATTTTGTGTCAATTAAGGACCCTATTTTTTTTCAGTTTTTATCTCAACTTTGGCCCGACATTGGACCCATCAAACTTTTACAAAATTCAATAAACTTATACTTGGGTTAAAGTTATGCATCTACTCTTTACAACCATATAAAGATCACTCAAATCAGACATTTACAACTCTAGATAATCGGCCCCAAAGTAGGGTACCCAAAACTGTCCAATCAGACATATGAGAAAATATCTGGAAAATTAGGCAGTTTCGGGTACCCTATTTTGGGGCTGATTATATGGAGTTGTAGAATTCCGATTTGAGTTATCTTTATATAGTTGTAAATAGAAGATGCATATATAGCTTTAAATCCAGTATAAGTTTGCTGAATTTGGTGAAGGTTTGATGGGTCCAATTAGGGGTGGGCATAATAACCGACGCACCGAAAAACCGAGCCAAACCCACCGTAAAAAAATCGAAAAAAAACCGAGTTGACCGAAAAGTCAACACCGTAAGAGAAAACCGAACCAAACCGTATATGGACGGTTTCGGTTTCGATTTTATGCTCATTTAACCCGAACCAAACCGAACCAAACCGAGTAATTTTTAAAAAATATAATTATATATTTTTATGCACATTTTATACATTTTTGTTCACATTTTATACATTTTTATACACATTTTATACATTTTTATTTTAAACCCTAAAATATATTTTATATAACCCTATGAGTTTAATATTATATATATAATAATGTTTTAGTATATAATGTTAGTTATATCTTATATAATAAAATTAGTGTATTCTATTTCTATATACTCTATAGTCTATAATCTATATAATAATGTTTTATGCATATAGAGTTATATATAAACTTAGTATATAACTATATAGTTAATAACTTAGTATATAGTTGTATATATACTACAATAGTTATATATAACTATATAAGTAATATATAATTATAGTAGTATACTAGTATATACTATCGTAGTATATAATTATATATATACTATACTTATTACTCTATAGTAGTTATATACTTATATATAATCTTATATATAGTTATAACTTATAACCCAAATTTGCCCAAACCCCAAACGAAATCTCAATCTCCCCAAACCTCAAACGAAACCCCAAATAAAATAAATTAAAAAAACCAAACAAATATACCAACAAATAGCTTATATAATATATATAGTTACAGATTATAATCTTATATTAGATATAACTTATAAGTTATAACCCGAATTTGCCAAAACTCCAAATGAAACCCCTACTACCCAACCAACAAAATAAGCAGGTTATATTTATTTTAAAACCGTGCATGCACCGAACCAAACCGTCTTTACAATGGTCTGGTTTGGTTTGGTTTTTCTCTAATTTGTTCGGTTTACAACATTGAACCACACCGAGAAATCATTTATGGCGCGGTGCATGGTTCTCGGGGTGAAGTGAGCCGAACCACACCGTGCCCACCCCTAGGTCCAATATCGGGCCAAAGTTGAGATAAAAACTGAAAAAAAAAAAAAAAAACAGAGTCCTTAATTGACACAAAATAAAAGTTTCAGTCCTCAGTTGATACAAAGTAAAATTTATATCCTGAATAGAGACATTGGGTATAGTTGGAGTTCTTTAACTAAAATTTTCCCAATTTTAAAATACCTCTAGTCTCCATCTAAAAACTGTTTTTCTAAAGGAGCCAAGCCTAATTAGCTCTAAGAATTACCACATGCAATGTGTTTGCAGAGAAACTAAAAAGATAAAGATTAAAGAATAATAAAAAACAATAATGCTAAGGATCCTAAATATTTGCCATTTTTTTAATTTCAAATGACTTATTATTACAGGTGTTAGTGTTTTATTTATATATGAATCATTGGATACTGACACATCATTCAGAATTCAAATTTGAGATCTAAATTTAGAATATCTAGCACTGCTCAATCTATTTTTTTTTTCTCAATCAAAAATGGTGAAAGTGAAGTAATTGACAATTACTTATCCTTATTATTTCAATTGTAATATTAAATATTTCAAAAGGCTTTAATGCTTTATGGTTCAATCCAGAATGCAATAAGTGAGTTCAAAACTTCAAATAGATTAATGTTCAAAACAAACACGAAATCCTTTCATACGAATACACCTATTAACACGAGTTTCCACCTTTAAGCTTTAGCAATTAAAATATATTAAAAAATTATAAAAACAATTTTTTGTGAAAGGGAATTGGAAGAACTCCTCCAATTAAGGACTGGGGGAATCATTGTTCTTTAAAACAACTAAGCAAGTGCTGCAAGTCCAACAAAAAAACAAAGTCACGATCAAACATTAAGATCAAAGTCATTCAAAAAAATTCAATCAAATGACAATTATTCATAAAAAGACAAACAACGCCCGATGTTGCCAACACAAAATTCAGCAACCAAAATTAAATCATATGACTGTCCAATAAAAATCGACTATGTTATTACCAAAGAAAAAACGACTATTTTTTTAGCCAAACAATTTTTTTTTTAGAGGAAGGCCAAACAAAAATATTATCAGTCAATTCTCAGGGCAACAATTTGTCAAACCAATCGATTGCGGAATTTGCCACAAAATTTTTCTGTAACCCGTTTCTGTTTTTCTAATTTTTTTTATTTCAAATACAAATCAAGTTTCCAACAAAAAAAAAAATCAAGTTTTTGGTTTTTTGTTTTTGTTTTATTTTGAATTCTGATGCGCAAGAGGTGGTGTTCATGTTAAATTGTTAACTGACGATAGCTAGGTGAGGTGACCTTGGGCCCCAACTGTCCAATTAATTTGAAAAAAAAAAAATTTATGTTTCAACCTGAAAACTAAATTTACCTAATTTAAAAAAAATAAATCATTAAGTATATTTTACAATCTTTAATGATAAACAAATTTACCATAAAAATTGGAATGATGAATAGATTCACTTTATATAAATAAAAATTACGTTATATTATGTTTTATTTTTTTGCGCCGAGCACTCGATGGGTTGAAAAAGCTCTCGAAAGAGGAGAGTATCCCGTAGTACTAATCAAAATAACAAAAGAAAAAGAGAGGAACCCCCCACCCCTGGAAAAACTAAGTTGAGAGAGAAGAGAGGGTTTGGGGGTGGCGGCTCCTAATTGTCTGGCCTTTGAATGTGCTATTATTGATGAAGCTCTATCTATACCACCATCTTTTGATTCTGTTTTGTTTCAATATGGTTCACATGTCTATAATAAAGCAGCCCCTAAGGTTGCTCAGTTGTCTTAATCGGTTGCCAGTGATGAAGTTTGGGCGAAGGAAGCTCTCCTTGTTTGTGTTCTACCCTCACTACTGATAGTAATTCTTCTTGCCATGAGCCTTAATTAATTGAATTTTCCTATTTATGAAAAAAAAAAAATCAAACTATTAATAACCGATTTTCAATCAATCAAGTAAAATTGATAGATTACATCTGATAACTATAATCAATCATAGGAAATTTTTGCTATAACACTATTGTATGACATATAACATACTATTAGACTAATAGCTAGTTGATTTTTTTTTCTTTTTACTTATTCTATTTTCGCTTATTTTTAGCAGAAGAATACTATCTACATTCTCTTTTGATTCTCCTTTATTATTCTCAATGAAATGTAGTCTTATGATTGGAACCGTTCATTTTTTAGACCCTTTAAATATCATCTATGCAAAAAACAACTAAATTGGAAATCATTTGACCATGTAGCTGTGATTAAATAAACAAACGGTTTTTGTAACAATTAGATTCACGGTATGGAGAAATTATTTTGTAGAACCAATACATTGCTACATGGTATAACGAGTCTATGTGTTATAATATGTGTAAATATTATTAATACTATACTGTACAAATATAAACACATCATTTAATAATACCCTTACACGTTGGATTGGTTATAACACGTGACGGTATATCGGTGATATATCAATTATACTTAATAATTTTTCCACCGTACTTTTAGTTTATAGCATTTACATGACCAAACAATTTTTTATTTGGTTTTTTTTTTTTTAACAAAAATAATCTTTACAAGATAATCCAAAAAATTAACGGTTTCAATCCTGAGACTACACTATTGAATAAGAATAGTAAGGAAAAGGTTGGAGAAGAAGGTGTAAAAGAGAGGTAGATAGTTTTTTCCTTTTCAAAATGTACATCAGAACTACATTTGTAGGGAAAATAAATATAGACAAAATAGGTTTGGCAATATAATTTTCTAATATAAATTAAAGATATGTATTTGATAATTTATGTTTGATTAAAAAAAAAAGATAATTTCTTAACTTTTGATAAAAAAAAAAATTAAAAAAAAGAAGAAGATAATTTCTTAACTTCTGATAAAAAAAAAATAAAAGATAATTTCTTAACTTTTAAATACATTTTTGTTTTTTGTTGGGAGCCTTAATGTATCCATTCCAAGTTCCAACACAAGTAAAACAGTCTATACATGCGGTGAGCCAATTTTGTAGTCATGGTATGAGTGCCTTCTTATCATGTCATAGTTTTTGGTCATTTTGTTTGTTGAGGATTTAATGGATTGAACCAAATACAAACAAATTTGTGAGTGGATTGGGAATCCAAGCAGCACATATTCTTAGGTACAAATGATAATCTTATCATTTTGTTATGCATCTAGAATTTAGTTGATTTTTCGTATTATATATTGTGATGAAGATCATAATGACTTCCTTCTTTAATTAAATATATACAAGCACAACGGAAGGCCAACAAATAACAAAGTCAAAGATAACAAAAGGAACATATTAGATGAGAATGCTCGGGCCAAATGGCTGGTTCTGAACTTCTGATAATACGAAGAAATTTCTTTTTAAAAAAAAATTCAAAAAATAACTCACTTTATTTACTTATGATTTACACGATTGAAAAAATAATTGGGCGAATAGGAAAATGAATTGTCTCACTCATTGAAACCTTTATGTTTTCTACAACACTTTATATTCACTAGTCATGCATTGATATGGTTTTGAGTGGTGCATGTGCGACCCTCGTGTTGGATTTAACATTTGATTTCAGACATTCTATATTACCCTTCTTTCAATTTCTTTTTCATTTTTTTTTTGTTTAGTTTGTTATTTTTGTTATTATTTCTTTGGTTTTGCGTATAAGTTTATCATCAATTGCATTTAAAGTAATAGTTTAGTTTTCTTTCTTTCTTTGTCTTTTTTTTTTGGCATTCATTGTATGCTTGTTTGTTCGTTTTTAGGATTGGAATAAGAAACCGAAATAAAAACCGAAAATTGAAAAAAAAAAATATAATACGAGTTTTTCTATTTCATACAATTCCTCATGACATGGTTGAAGATATTTTATTTAAGGTTGATAAGTTTATATTCCCTATGGATTTCATAGTTTTAGATACTCAGCCTATCTAAAATATTTATGGCCGGTTTAACCAAGTTGATGGAAAGAACAACATTGAGATGTATTTTATTTTTTTTATTGTGATGATAAAATGGTGTTTTGAATACAGTCACATTATAACACATGTACTATTTATGATGTATATATAGTATCAATTATGATATACGTATTATAATTTAATTTGATTCAGAATTGTTATGTGGTAATTATCTGATGACCCCGAAACTATACAGTTTCGCATATCCACACAAACCATAAATATTGATGTTCCTTGTAATAATTAATAACGGAAACTCCGCACATGTATAGAGTTTTATCAAAAAATTGTGGCATGTGTGTGTAGTTGTATTTCTTATACACCAATTTTGATGACCACGTATTCCCTCCAATCCAATGAATGTAATAGCTCATATTTACCTCATATTCTCTTCAATCCAATGAGAGAATAACTTGCCTGCCCTGTGATAGGGGCAGGCTTGTGTAACGGTAGTGAGAGAAAGAGAGCAGAAGGAGAAGAGAGAGAGAAGGGGGGGAGAGAGAGAGGAGAGAGATAGAGAGAGAGGGGGATATCAACTGTGGTATTCTCGTTTCAGGTAAGTTATTCTCATCCAATGAACGTAATAGTTTTTTTTTTTTTTTTTAGATGTAATTACAGATTTGGTTAATTTATTTTATACCTAGTTCAATTTTGGTTTACAATCTTTTTTAAATTATGTTTTGATCAACTAATTATTTCACTTGTTCAATAAAGGTTCAGATTTGTTTTCTCAAATTTGTCCCATCTTTTTATTATATCAAATATACTTGTTTTAAAGCTATGCATCTCCTCTTTACAACCATATAAAGATCATTCAAATCGAAGTTCTAAAACTCAAAATAATTGGCCATAAAATAGGATACCCGAAACTACTAATTTTTCCTAAAAAATTTTCAGATTTTTCAAACTTCACAAAACTTCAATTTTCTTTGATTCTAATACTCCAAATTGGTTCCTATAACTAAGAAATGATGAAATATAATTTATATTTCAATTATAATTGAAGAAAATACAACAAAAAAGATTTAAAATCATAACTTAAAAAATATTATGAACCAAAATTGAACTTTAAAAAGATCGTGGACTAAAATTAAATTAAATATAAAATAAGTAGACTAAATTTATAATTTTTTTTATTATATTAGAAGAAATACATCATCATCAATTTATTTATTTTTTTGACAAAAAAAAAAAAAATTGATGGCGATGTATTCTGTCCAATGTAATAAAAAAGAAAAAAAAGAAATAGAGCTATTACGTTCATTGGATTGAAGAGAAGAGATGAGGTAGAATATGATCGAGAAATATTGTCGGCCACCATATGGTCCTGATGATGCACGAATCTCTGGTTGTCAGAGTTGCTGCACATTATACAATCCAGAAAATGAGGTGGCCTTTCCCAACATTTGTGGGCAAGACTTCACGGGAGTGACCATTGTTTTAAGTTTTTTAACCTTTTGCTTATCATAATGCCAAAAAAGTGGACCACCATTCATCATCAATGATTCAATGGCATCAACTCATTCATTCAGAAAAGGTTGCTAAAGCTAAAATCACAAACCAATGGTACCATTTCCATATATAGTTTATGTTTCTCGTCAAGCCAATAATGTGGCTCATGGGTTAACAAGATATGCTATATATTTATGTTTTTTATATAAGCCTTTGGACCGATGAGTCTTTGATTTTATTCAAGACGCACTTTTTGAAGGACTTATGTAATTCTCGATCATTTGAGTTAATGCGATGTTCGTTTCCTTTAAAAAGGAGAAAATAAAATCACAAACCATTTTCATTCATTTTGAAACCTCTGGTGCAAGGAAAGGGACACTGGATCTAGGCACTGAGTGATCGACTCAGGAGCTAGCCACAATTTGGCTTCGGAAAAGAAAGCATGACAATAATTAAACTACTTTTCCCTCCCATCCATGTTGGTATTTATTACTTATAACTTATAAGTTAAAACACAAAAATATCTCATTCACATTAAAAGAAAATTTCTATGGCATGAAACGAATATCATATGAACATAATTTTAACTTAGATTTTGATAAGTTTATTTTTTTCATTTTAAGAGATAGATTTTAGAACCGTTAAATATGTTTATATGCCCTATATATAGTATTCATATCATATCCGAACATGTGTTTTCAATACAAATTTTATGTTATTAGATTGTTAATAGTCAATTTTCTTTTAACACGTACATTTATGACAAATGTGTTTACTTGAAAATAATCTCACGACTCACTTTTTTATTAAGAACAAAATATTAAAATAGAATCCCAAAATTATCCAAAAACAAATATACTAGATTGTTTTTTGGCATTTATTACGTAAAACACCAAAGTATGTCAATGATTTAAAATATAGTATTCTAAAAAATGACAATAAATATTTTATGTTGTTAAATTATATATCAATGAACTCCATCATATGTGGCGAATGCACATTTTTTGGTAATAATTTCACAACGCACTTCCTTCTTTAAGTACAAAATACTAAAATGAAATATATATATATATATATATGATATTGGAGCGCTATAAAACTAATTAGTTAGTAAGATAATATGATATTAATCATCATTTTTAGCCCACTACACAATATAATCTCATGATCTAAACCGTGTGTTTTTTAGATTTTTATTCAAAAATCATCTTTGTAAAAATCAACAAAATCAAAAATCGTTTAGTCAACTATTAGCAAGCTAATTATATTCATGTAAATGGACGAACACAAGTTTTTCAATAAAACATGAAATTATTGTAATGATAATCAAATGGCTAAAAGATTTATAATTTGGTTGATTTTTTGCAAGATTGATTTTTGAATGAAGACCTAAAATATGAACAGTTTAGATTATGAGATTATATTGTGTAGTGGGCCCAAAAAAGTGGTTAGTACTGTATTATCTTACTAACTTGTTAACTCTAGATATATATATAAATATCAAGAATGCTCTAAAACTAACTGGTTAGTAAGTTAATACAAAGCTAACCACCCTATTGGGCCCACTACATAATGTAAACTCAAAATTTGAACCGTCTATTTTTTAGACCCTACTTAAAAGATTATCCCTGTAAAAAAATCTCTAAAATCGGAAGCCATTTAGCCATTTGATTATAACAACAACTATTTATATGCTTTTATCGAAAATACTGATCGTTTATTTATTTGATCTTAATTAGATAACTCAATGATTTCCGATTTAGTTGATTTTTTGTAATAATGATCTTTGAAGTATGACCTAAATAATTGATGGTTCGGATTATGAAATTAGTTATGTGATGGGCTCAAAAGCATGGTTAACTTCGTATTAACTTACTAACTGATTAGCTTTAGAGCACTTCTCTATAAATATATACTTATAATCATAACTTAAAAAAAAAAAAAAACAATATATGTGCAATCATTCAAATGTTTACGTATGAATTCATAGTTTGTCGTACTCATATATTGACTGCTTGACCACCGAGTAAGTCTTACAAATAAATGTGAAGAATAAAATTATTTGTACATATTATTTCAATTGATTACTTAGTGAATCATTTTTCTTATATAAGTGAGACCATAGAATACACACTTATGAATAATCAAAGATATGATCAACTAAGTGGTCTAAAAATATGTTATTCAACCGTCAATCATGCTCAAATGGATGGTAGGAAATCAATAATAAAAAAAAAAAAAGGATGGTAGGAAATCAATAATGTAACATTTTATATTAGTGAAAAAAGTAATGTAACATTTTATATAATCAAATCATCAAATCCCAAATGAAATTATATTCGAATTTATGATCCAAATTCATAAGAAGAGAACGTAACATAAGATGCAAAGACAAAAAAAACCCCCAATGATAGATCCTACGTGTCAATATCTGGAAGGATCGAGGCTGGAAGTTGCTCGAAGTTTAACGCGGCTGGGGATATATAAACCCACACCAACCTCATCTCTCTCAGCTCACGTCCAAAACACAAAAGCCATCACTGAGAGCCATTGCTAATTGCTCTCAAGGACCATTACTTCTTTGCTTCGTTTTGCTAAGCTTCACCTTCATCTCTCTCTCTTTCTAGAGGCTTTAACAAAGCTCTGCCTTCGGAGTTTCCTTCTGGTGAGTGCTTGGTATTTAGGGAATCATTTTGAGCTTTGATTGAGAAGGCGGTGGTGTGAGCTGTGTGATTTCTCTGTTTGCTTTTTCACGAAGCTCTCTTTTGGGTTTGGTCTTCAATGGCAGCTAGTGATAATTTGATAAAATAAACCCTCAAACTCTTCCGAAATTACTATATACATATATCTGTATCCGTTTGAGCTCCAAATTAGCTTACCAGCTGTGAATTTCACCCTTATGTTGATTCAACATCTTCAAGTTATTGTTTGATTCTTATCAGTCAGCTTCAAAGGGTTATTATCTGTTTTTGGTTTATTTTTGACAAAAAGTTTCAGTCATTCAGCTAAAAGCTAAAGGCTCCAAAGTTCCAAACTTTGTGGTCCAAAGCAAACCAAACTTGATGTTGATTCAAAATCCTCAAGTTATTTCCCTTTTTGCCTTTTGGGTTTTGTTTTTCTGTGTCTGTTTTCTGCAAACCGCCTCAAATTTTCATAATTACCAAATAAACCCCTTTGCCAGCCTGAAGCCACCCTATGCTTACCTCCTTTGGGTTCTTAATTTTTTCCATTGGTGGCAACTTTTTGTTTCCATAAATTATGTTTTTTTTTTTTTTTTAATAATTTTGTTCAATGGCTGAAATTGATTATGAGCATAATTTAGAATTCCTTATCTGATCCAAGGTGGTTTTGTTGAATTTTGTTCTCACCATATATGGTATGGTTGTTTATGTTGTGAGACAGAATTTGGGTGCTCAACAACCATGACGGTCACTCCAAACATTTCCATTAACGATGGGAACCTTGTGGCTCACGGAAAAACCATCTTGACAGGAGTCCCAGACAACATTGTGCTGACACCAGGATCTGGGGTGGGGCTTGTTGCTGGTGCTTTCATTGGTGCCACGGCCTCCCATAGCAAAAGCCTCCATGTCTTCCCCATGGGTGTTTTAGAGTAAGTACTTTTAATTCTCACTTTGAAATTTTGAATCTTTCTAAAGGGGGACATAGATGGAGATTTTGAGCAATAATTGGTATGCTTTGAATTTCAAACATGGTAATAATTATTTCATTAATGTGATGGATAGGGGTCTCCGGTTCATGTGCTGTTTTCGATTCAAGTTATGGTGGATGACTCAGAGGATGGGAACATGTGGGAAAGATGTTCCTCTGGAGACCCAATTCATGCTTGTTGAGAGCAAAGGAGGCGGTGAAGGAGGTGATCAAGATGATTCCCCTACCATCTACACTGTCTTCCTCCCTCTACTGGAGGGCCTGTTCCGTTCTGTTCTGCAAGGCAACGAGAGGAATGAAGTCGAGATTTGTCTCGAAAGTGGTGAGTAGATTATGGCCATAAAACAAGTATCTGGTGTAGGCTATATGCTATACACACTCTGTCTGTCATTCCATTATTTAAGGCCATGTCTTCCCGTTAATCAGTCCCATCCTCCCGGCCCATAACGAACGAGATGAACCATCTGAAATTGTGGGGTGGAGCTGTCATTAATGCAAACACATGAGGCTGAAGAAACCACCCACAATCACTATCAGTCAATTCAAATGAATCAAATTAATGGAGTTTAAAGCATTTGGGACAGAAACAAAAATCGAGTTCGAAAGAACCGAAACGACTTGCTTTTTGGGTGTGTGATTGGTTTTGCAGGAGATAATGATGTTCAGACCAATCAAGGCATTTGCCTTGTTTACATGCATGCGGGAACCAATCCATTTGAAGTCATCACCCAGGCTGTACAGTAAGTCCTTAATTTTCATTTCAATGACTTTCTTATCCTCATTGCAAATCTGCAATTATATCTCCAATATTTGTTTGCCGATATTATTATCCTGTTGCTAGGAAAGGTAAATAGTTTGGTTCTGTTTAGGATTATGTCTTTGCTTTTTATTTTGGTATATGACTCCGCGTTTTCAATAAAATTAAACAGGTCTGTAGAAAAACACATGCAAACTTTTGTTCATCGTGAGAAGAAAAAGGTAAGAGCATCTCCATTTTTTCCTTCTGTAATTGGTGTTCTACAATTGGAATGGCACAGCGCTAGTGTTGCTTGGATGAATCTCATTTCTGTTCTGTTGGGTGCATGCAGTTGCCTGCTTTCCTTGACTGGTTTGGTTGGTGTACATGGGATGCTTTCTACACTGATGTCACTGCTGAGGGTGTTGAGGAAGGCCTTAAAAGGTAACAAGAAATGATATCATGGAATGAACTTTCTATTTACTGTAAGTTGAATTTATAACAGATTTATTTAATCACTGTGTTGTGTTTTGGAATGCTTGCAGCTTAACTGAGGGAGGGACGCCACCGCGATTCCTTATAGTAGATGATGGTTGGCAACAGATTGAAAGTAAATCCAAGGAGTCTAATTGTGTTGTACAAGAAGGAGCACAGTAAGGCCTTTCTGTCTTGTTTCTCCACGTTAAATAATATTCTTTAACCAGTTTTGATAGTGTTCATGTTGATATCTTTCCATGTGTGTGATTGGCATAAACAAGTTGGAAGAATTGCTGTTTTTGTCGTCTTCTAATCTGCAATCATGTTGGGTATGGTGATTGCGACTATGATTAGCATAAATTCATCACCATACCCAACATTTTACCCCTTTTTTGTCTTCTAATATGCAATCATGTATTTTGTTGGTTCCCACACATTGCTGTTTGGTCTTATTAATTAAAGGAGCTGGTTAGTAATTGCGAGCATGTTACTTTCAGGTTTGCAAGTAGGCTGACAGGAATAAAGGAGAACGAAAAATTCCAAAAGAATGGCCACGACACTGAGCAAGTTTCAGGCCTGAAGCATCTTGTGGACGGAGCCAAGCAACATCACAATGTGAAGTAAGTGTACCTAGTTGATTGGTTACTTTCAATATTTTTTTTCTCTAATGTTACTGTTTTCAATCACATGTATAATCTCACGCTAGTACGAGTGCTGCAGAACTGCCAACTGTTCTTTATCAACTGTCTTATATAGATTTTTTTTTTTTTTTCCTTACCTCATATACATGCACTGCAAGGTCTTTCTAGCATTTAGAAATCCATGAATTATTGGTCTTCGCAATTGGAGGTCATAGTATAGACGTTATGGAGAAACATATTTATTACGGTCTTCAGATTTATAATATGTTACTAGTTATTTATTGGAAATTAGTGGTGGTGAAGATTATGATCACAATAAATGTTGAACGGGGCCTTTTCTTTTAACCAATAAATAGAGGGGTATAGTCTTAGTAACATCCCACTATCAATAACGGACGAGGTAAATAATTGAATGTTTTGTAATGCTAAACTATGTACTTTGCTTGACATTTTCTGATGTCTTACCCATTAGAAGATACTCAGTAGTAGTACTATTACTCATTAGTTTCATTTTATATTTCTTTCTGGCACAGATTTGTGTATGTATGGCATGCTCTAGCTGGTTACTGGGGTGGAGTGAAACCAGCTGCCGCTGGCATGGAACACTATGACACTGCTTTGGCATACCCAGTGCAGTCTCCTGGTGTGATGGGCAACCAACCAGACATAGTTATGGACAGCTTAGCTGTTCATGGTCTTGGTCTGGTGCATCCGAAGAAAGTTTTCAATTTCTACAATGAGCTTCATGCGTACTTGGCTTCTTGTGGAGTGGATGGAGTTAAGGTTGATGTGCAGAACATCATTGAGACTCTTGGGTCTGGTCATGGTGGTAGAGTTTCTCTGACCCGCAGCTACCACCAGGCACTTGAGGCTTCGATTGCTCGAAACTTTCCTGACAATGGATGCATTGCTTGCATGTGTCATAACACTGATGGGCTCTACAGTGCCAAGCAGACTGCTGTGGTGAGAGCTTCTGATGACTTCTACCCCCGAGATCCTGCTTCTCACACAATTCATATATCTTCTGTGGCGTATAACACCCTTTTCCTTGGAGAATTCATGCAGCCTGACTGGGATATGTTTCACGTAAGTAAAATAATGAAGCATCTTATGTCGATTTTGTTTGTTCATTATGCTTTGATACTGTCTGATTTTTGCTGGATGTTGATCTATGGAAACCTAGTGAGAAGCCATTTCCTCGTGGTACCTAAAATTAGTTTGGGATTTTGTACCTGCTCATGTTATTTACAATCATGTTATGGTTGTAAAAAATAGTTTACTTATGCATATTGTTCTATTCTATTTGGTGAAGGCTTGAATTGTCGATAATTATGTTTGTTCAAAATTTACAATTGCTATGTGTGCGGTTACGTGCAGTGGTTTCTAATGATTGTACTTGACATTCACTCTCATTTAATCGGAAGAAAGCCAAAAAATATTGTAGCTTTTTATCATTTGGTATAGCATGTGATATTGACGAAAGAATCTTTACTTTCCAGAGTTTACATCCAGCAGCAGAGTATCATGGTGCAGCTCGTGCTATTGGTGGATGTGCAATCTATGTCAGGTAATGCTATGCTCCAAGAAAGTTTTGGATTTCTTTTGGCACTTCATGGAAATATGAGTTCTAATGCATGTTTGCGGCATTGCTCTTAATAGTGATAAGCCAGGAAACCACAACTTTGACCTTCTGAGGAAACTGGTCCTGCCTGATGGGTCTGTCCTCCGTGCCCAATTACCTGGCAGGCCTACCCGTGACTGTCTCTTTGCTGATCCAGCAAGAGACGGGACCAGGTTTGTTCTGTTTCCTTTCTCTCTTTGCTTCTCAACTTATGTGGGTCCTAAAATTTAGACCTGTAATACCAAACCTGATGCGAATATTTGTCTTGTTTCTGCAGCTTGCTCAAAATATGGAATGTCAACAAATGCTCTGGTGTGGTTGGTGTGTTCAACTGTCAAGGTGCTGGTTGGTGCAAGGATACAAAGAAGACCCGCATCCATAATTCATCTCCTGGTACCCTCACAGGTGCTGTCTGTGCCACTGATGTAGACATCTTGGCTCAAGTTGCTGGTGCTGATTGGAATGGAGAAACAGTAGTTTATGCCTATAAGTCAGGTACAAATACTTTCTGAAAGAAGTGAGTTTGAAAGAAGAACGAGGTCTAAATGCCATGGTAGCAATTCTCTAGTAGCATGCCAATATGATAGAGCGGCAAACTTTTTAGGAGCAGAACTACTTACCTTGGTTATAAATTGTAACGTATTTTCCGAGTACTTCCTGATATTCAGCTTTCTAACTACATGAAACTTCTATCGACTGTCAGGAGAGGTGGTTCGGTTTCCAAAAGGTGCTTCAATGCCAGTGACGCTTGATGTTCTTGAGTATGAGCTTTTCCATTTCTGTCCTCTCAAGGTTAGTCTCTCTACAGATGCTCCCTTTTTTTCACACTGCAATGTCGACCATAGCAAAGGGTTGACTGAATGATATGGTTTTCTATATTGCAGGAGATTACATCCAACATCTCATTTGCGCCAATAGGCCTGCTTGACATGTTCAATTCCACTGCTGCTGTGGAGCAGCTCGAAATCCATTTGGCTTTTGACAAGAAACCAGAGATTGCTGATGGAAAAGTTTCGTCGGAACTTACCACTTCTCTTGGTGAGAACAGATCTCCAACTGCAACAATTGCCCTCAAAATCAGAGGATGTGGAAGGTTTGGAGCTTACTCTTCCCAGCGTCCACTGAAGTGCAACATTGACAAAGCTGAGACTGACTTCGAATATGACTTTGCAACTGGATTAACAACCTTTACCATCCCAGTCCCGGGAGAAGAGATGTACAGATGGTCGGTAGAGATCCAAGTTTAAGTAGTCTGGTATTAAGAATTTAGTTGTCAGGACATTGCCATGGGGATTGTTGGGTGGGGGGTTGTGAAATTCCGGCATATGAATAGAACATGTGGTTAGTTTGTAAGGTGGAGGGAGAGACCCTGCTCGGGAAATAACTAAAGGAGCCAATGTTGTTCTGATTTCTCTGGAATAAAAGTACCCATCTTTTCTACTCAGCATTGTGTTTCATTCCTTCTGTTTTCTTAGCAACAAATAGACTTTGTGCCAGTGACAGACTAAAATGCCTATCCTTGCAGATAATGCATCTCCCCATTATTTTACAACCCGAGCTTGAGCACACAACCTTTTCCTTTTTTGTTATTAATTGGGTCATGGTTTGCATGTTAGATCAATAAAATCCACTTGTCCTCCACTTTAAGGGTGATCAATACTTCATTGGACGGTTTAGATAATACACAATGGACATGCTAAATGCTATAACAAAGATAGTAGTTTTTGATAAAAAATGATGTCCATTGCTAAATGCCATAACAAAGATGGTAGTTTTTGATAAAAAAATGAACTACAATGGGAGAGATTTGCTAAATGTTTGGAGATGGATCTATGATACCATATTTTTTACACAAATTTTTAATAGGGTTCATTTCATATAAGATTTCAACGATTTGAACTGTCAATTTTTTAGGTCTCAATTAAAAGATTATTCTTGCAAAAAATTAAGTAAATTAAAAAAGGTCCGTTGATTTTAGGTACCAAATTATAATGTTTTTTCATTTTAACTACCAAAACATTTATATCATTTTACTTTAGGTACCAATTTTAAAAAACATGGTTATATGGAGCTGTGACTGTCTAACAGTCATAACTTTTTTATTGATTTGTTATTTTTTCAATATTTGCAAGGCTTAAACTTTACTATTTAGTCTTTGAGTTATATAACTTCATCCTCTAAGCCTAAATCAAAAGTATTAAACTCTTAAAAATTTTAAATTTTTATAAATTTGAAACAGTCACAGTTTAATCACAATTGTGATTGTTCGACAGTCACAACTATATAACAAACTGATTTGTGACCTAATCCAAAATGTCTTACTCTAGGTTAGTACCTAAACTAAAAAAAATTAGTGGCTTGCTGCTTTATTGAAAAACTATTGATATTTGGTATTTAATCCTAATTTTCTAAATTAAAAATTATTTATCTACAAAAATTAAATGGTTAATATTTCAAGTGTTTATTTTGTTAACCACTATTGACCATTTAATCTTTGTAGGTAAATAATTTCTGATTTACCTAATTTTTTGTAAGGATGATCTTTTAATGAAGACAAAAAAATACACGATTCGGATATTTGAAATTTGATATACAATAAACCCCATTAAAAACTTGTGTAAAAAATATGGTGCCACAAATCCGTCCCAATGTTAATTTTAGCAATTGCTAAATTTTGGTGCTAAATTAAACAAAAAAATTTAGCATAGCAATCTCTTGAATCAAGACAAGTGTGAGACCGGGCCGGAATAAAGTGGAGGAAAATGCTATGAGTGAAATCCATGTGGCGGCTTCCTATTGGGCTACTTTAGCTATAGCTTATGTGCCATTGGAGCAAAACTCACAAAAGCTATAGCAAAAGCCAAAAAATTATGTTAAATATAGCATTTAGCATAGCAAAACCGATTGTGCGCTCTTAGTATTCATTTTGCTAGCAACGAAGTAGCTACCTTGATTTAAAGATTTAGGAGCTCAACAGGCACATGATGAAATGTGCAGGTGGCTGCCATAGGCATTATGCTGCTTCATTGGGCCTCATTGATTTGTATTTCAGAAGCATCAAGCCCAATAACACTGTAGATTCCCAGGCCCAGTAGTTATGGACTTATGGGTTAGCAATAGGCCAATATTTCATACTTGGATGTTGTATGACATACAACAGAACTGATAGTTTACAAACAAATCTATACTCTAGTATGAAAAATTAGATATTCTAAGAATTACAAGTACATTTGTATATCACATATATTCATACAATAAAATTTGTAATTATTTTGATATCGGATTTATGCTCATAGCAAGTTAGAGAAAAAGAAAATAAAACCGATTTTTGTAAAAGTCCATATAAAAAACTAAGCTTAATTATCGATTTACCATCTAAAATTGTAACTCATTCTCATATTGTCATCTGAAAGTTTTTTTGTCCCAGATTACCACCTATAACTTACATCCATGTCCTATTTTACCTTATTCCGTCAACAATTCCATTAAAAATGCTGACTTGCCGTTAATGCTAACGTGGCGCGCTACACACGCCACGTGTCACATCTTTGCTTTTATTTTCGAATTTTTATTTTCCTATTTTTATAAACTTTGAAAATTAATTAAAAATAGCTCCGAACTCAGAAAAATACACAGAAAATTCCTACGAACTCGTCTTGACTAGTACTAATTTACTATGGGGTCAAAATACCAATTTTTTCTCTAAAAATTTGGAAAGTCCAAATTTATTTCTAGAAAATTAAAATAAATTTCCTTCTATTAAATAAATTTTAGAATTTTCATAAACTCTCGGACGAATTTTCAAAAATATTTTGGAAATTACCAAAAGCCTGTTTTAGAGAATTATTTCGAGACTTTACAGAAATTTTAGAATTTTTATAGAATTTATTTTATAGAAGAAAATTTGTTTTCCTCTAAGACCGAGAGGTCTTTTGGGTAGCAAGTGTTCACGAGAAATGTATTGTTAGTTTTTAGAAGACTAATGGTGCAGACCTCATATTTTTTGGAGTTCGGGAAATTATCCTATGAATTTCCAAAGAATCTAGAGTATTTTAATTTTCTAGAAATAAATTTGGACTTCCCAATTTTCTGAAAATTTTTAGAGGGAAAATTTGTATTTTGACCCTATAGTAAATTAGTACTAGTCAAGACGAGTCTGTAGGAATTTTTTGTGTATTTTTCTGAGTTCAAAGCTATTTTTAATTAATTTTCAAAGTTTATAAAAATAGGAAAATAAAAAAAATAAGAAAAATACAAGAACAAATGTGACACGTGGCGCACAATCAGCGCGCCATATCAGCAATAATGGCCAAGTCAGCATTTAATTTTAACGGAAATGTTGACGGAACAAGGTAAAATGGGACACGGATGTAAGTTATAGGTGGTAATCTGGAACAAAAAAACTTTCAGGTGGCAATATGATAATGAGTTACAGTTTTAGGTGGTAAATCGATAATTAAGCCAAAAAACTAATATCACAAAAATTACACAATACATTAACATTAATATATGAAACGTGCATCTTATGTGACCGAAAGATATATATGAGTGAAATGCTTGACAAATCGTATAAGAAACGATATACGAAATTAGAACAAATTAGTAAATTTAGCATTTCTATATGTACCATCAAATCACATACGTAGTCTACCGGTATGTTGTTAGTCCAAATTCTAATAATAATAATTTGCATGTGTATCTAGTCATGGTTAACATCTTTGGTGGCTTGCAGAGGATTATAGCTAGGTTTAGGGTCTTTGTCTTTATTGATCTTTAATCATTATCATCTTATATATACTTTCTTAATTACCTTACTTAAGTAGCCAACATGATGAGGGTTTAGAAGATTTTTGGTTTTCGCTCCATACCATGATGAGCAACTACGAAATAACATGTCATGACAATCATCTTAGTGTATACGACTCTATATCTGCAACTTGTAGTGAAAGTTTTCAGTTTGATTTTGTATAATTTCAATAATTCAATTTATCTTAACCAAAAAATAATAATAATTCAATATATAGACTATGTATATATAGATAGCTTATTTTGTTCTTAATTGCCAACGTTATCTTACTAGATAGACTTGATTGCAAAAATTAAAACTAGGTGTACCCCAGTGGGAAACCATCCAAACGTACTATATATATGAAGATCACAATTATAGTTTCCCTTAGAGAATATATATGCAATGGAATATATCTTACTCCAACGTGAATGATTTGGTAATGGTCTAACTAGTAAGGCACATATACATTCATTAGGGAAGCAATACGCCATGGAGTTGTAGTCCGTTGTTGTAGAGTATCAATCAAAAGTTTGGAGTCACCCTCAATGATAAGAGATGAAATCTGTAAGTGTTGTGCCCACGTAAGCCCGTATATATGTTTTAACAAAAAAATTCTCGAGTAAGGCTGTCTGATCACGTGTATGGTAAATTCAGTGCTTCAGCGCTATATATACTGTTTATTTTAAAAAACTATAAATTTTACTTAAAATAAATATATATAGCCGTATATCATAAAGGTCGCACTATATACGTGGCACCACTGCCTTACCGAGACCTAAAGAACATATGCATATCCAATAGGGATACATCCTGCAACTGTCGATCACTTGACCACAAGTGTGGCGAATAACAAAGCCAGCAACAACATGTCCATCTCTCATAATAGATCCATCAAAGTTAAGTTTAAAACTATTCTCATCAGGAAGTGGATGTCATTTAATCCAAGAATAAACCTTCTGTTGCTTCTGAGGCCTTAGTTTAATTATGACATGCAGTCAAAAAATCGTGAATAGTTTCTCTAGTCGAAGAGGCCGGTGGTAATGAAGGCCAATGCGATAAAACCCAAACAAGTACATTATGATTAGCAGCAGGTGGAAAATCAATAAAAAGGCTCGTCTTTCCAGGCCTTGAGCAAATGAACAATTCTGAAAAAGATGAGTAATGGATTCAGGTTCTAGTTAAGGGGACACGGATTAGAAATAGAAGAGCCAAGTAAATATTTTAACGAGCTAATTAGAGATACACCTATTTCTGACTTCTGAGGCCCAATTTGATATTACTTACTTCATCCTTTTGATAAACACCCATTTTTGAATTTGTTACGTATAATTATCTATTTTTCTGCATAAAATTCATTTTGTGATTTTCACTTTTACCCTTTGAGTTGAAAATATGTATATTTTAATTTTGACAATTAATGTCTTATTTCAAGGTATTGTCATTTAAAAATTTTGTAATTAATTGCCATTAACTTTTGAAGTTGAATATCATGACCAACGTTAATTTAAAAATTAAGAAGAAACATCATTTACGTTTTTCAAACATTATTAAGCTTCCATCCTCACCTATTCTCTAGGTAAATAACATATTATTTTGCTTTGGTTGTGTTTAGTTGTTTCTTCAATCTTCTTCTTCTTCTTTTTCTTTTATTTTCTTCTTCTTTGATATTCATTTTCTTTTATTTTTCTTCATCGTCAATCTTCGATCTTCTTTTCTTCCTCCCATATTTTTCTTTGATCTTCTTATTTTTATTTTGAAACACCAAGCCCTCCATGATTGTTGGTTTTATTTTTCTACCTGAGTAAGAGGTAATGAAACCATTGGTATATTTACCTCAAAAGGAGGTTGGATTTGGGGGGATAAGTATTTTCTTCTTAACCTGAGTAATATGTATCTTCTTCTTGACCTGAGTGATAGATATATATATATATATATATTTTTTTTTTATGTATCTGAGTGCAAGGTATTTGTATTTATATATATATATATATTAGTGCTATATATATGTGTATTGTGATGAATTTGTTATATTTTTATTAGCTATATATTTTTATTTTTAATCCAAAGTGGAGGCTTACTGTGTTCATTTTTTAAATTTATATTATAGGTATATTATATGTATATTGAGTGTTTAATTTTTTTTTTTTTGTATTTTGTTTATATGCTAATGTGAATTGGTAACAAATATTTTTTTGAATTGGATGCATGAATCATGAAATTTCATCAATAAAAACATTCAAAATTAGGAGTAATTTTATTACTCCTAATTTTGAATGTTTTTATTGATGCAATGATATCTGATGTCAAATTGAAGCAATGATATTTTATGTAAATATCCACAAATTCATGCTTACACCATTATCTAACGTGGAAAAAAAAAAACCATACACACATTTATTTAGTTACTTGGCCTACTCTAAATGGAGTATTGAAAATGAAAGTATATCTAAAAGACCCGTTCATGTTATGAGATTACGTTCTTCGCTGTCTTAAAAGAGTGGTTAGTTTCATATTAACTTAATAACCAATTAAATAGTGTTGAACACTAATTTTTGTATATATTTATATCCAAAATGAGATATTTAATTAGAAGAGAAAAAAAACGTAGATATAACACAGTGCACAAGAGATTAAATAACATTCTCATATATATATATATATATATATATATATACGGTGACATCTATAGGGTTTCCTATTATTATCGCCAAAAATTAAGAAATGTCATACTACATTTTTGGTTCGTATAGTTTGGGATAAGTTTACTTTGGTTTGTGTCATTACAATTGTACCAATTTTACTCATGTAGTTTTCTAATAGTTACAATTCGAGGAGATGTGCTTAATTTCGTCAAATTCGTTAACAAAATTAGTATGTGATGTGCAAGATTCAGAGTATTGTAAATAGTGACAATGAAGTTAAACAACTAGATCAAAAGCATAAAATACTCTCACCTTTGCGATTCAAGTGCTATTTTCGTCGATCAAAATTGACGAAATTAAGAATGTGTTTTCGAATTGCAACCATTAGGAAATTATAAGAACAAAATTGACACAATTGAAATTATAGGGTCAAAGTGGAACTTGATCCAAACTACGGGACAAAAAACGTATTTTGCGATTAATTAGAAAAGAAAAAAGGGATGGCATGATTGGCATCAAGAAGTTGATAGGGTACCAAAAGTGATGACATCGAGTTCATCGATCACTCAGTCTCTATAAATATAGAAACTCATGATGGCATTTTTCTCACCAAATCCATATCCCATATATGGATGAGCATCCATAATATTGCGTGCCTTTGGGGACTTCCTACTGATCATATCTATTAAACAAGAAAATTAACGATGGCTCTTGACAAAAATCTTATCCCATTCTTTATTTTCATCCTCCTCTCTTTTGTTTGTTACAGTTGCAGTTTGAAAGAGAATTACCAACTTGACAATTATGTTGATGAAGCATCTGGAACATATGATTCCCAAGCGTATCCTTCTTCATACTTCAGCACCATCGATGACGGCAGCAACTTCATCACTGATCATTTGATCAAGCAAAGTACAGATGATCATGCCATAAGTTTGAAGAGCTTCGATAAAGATGTGGCCACTTCAGCAGCTTCGGTTGAGATCACAGTCGATGTCAATAATTTTGGAGCTAAAGGTGATGGACTTACTGATGACACAGAGGTAATAATAATAATAAAAGATAATTAGGATTAGGTCCTTTAAACAAAACAGTTTTTAGATGTTGACCGGAGGTGTTTTAAAATTTATAAGAAAATCTCTTTAATTCATAATAATTTATAAAAAAATTCTTTTAATTCATAATAAAGTTCTTTTAATTTATAAGAAAATCATTTTAATTTATAATAAAATCATTCCTCGATTTAAAGGGTATTTCCCCCAATTTGAAGGATTTTTCCCCTCCTAGGCTGTAGAGTAGGCTTTGTAGAGGCTGCATGTTAGGTTTTAACTCTAAGATTTTGGACTAGCATAAAGCCGTTAAAGAAGAAAAATAAAGGACTTAATTAAAAACCCTAAATCACTACCGGTTTTAGTCTAAGAAAGACTCATAAAATGGACTATAGTCTAAGTATCCCTAATAATAATACGTACCCATTTCCTTTTACATAGCATTTTGATGCGTAGTTCTGATTAATTTGAAAATATATTCACTTGTAACAGTACGTTATTAGTTTATGTTTCTCCAGCTTATATATCTATGTGTCACTGTGTGTGTATATATATATACACAAATTTTCTCTGCAGGACGATATAGAGCTTTTTATGTTTTTTTTACTATTTTTATTTAATTTTTGAAAGGATTCACCATTTATATTAAATGTATATTTGTCATTTTGATAAGGGTTATTTTCATGCATATATAGTCCAAGTTTTCTAATTAAGTAATCTTATTTGTATGAATTGCTTCAGGCGTTTGAGAAGGCTTGGAAGGTAGGTTGTTCATCTAACATTGAAGCTGTTCTGGTGATGCCCCATAAGAACTATCGTCTAAAACCAATTAGATTTTCAGGTCCTTGCATATCGAAACTTACGGTGCAGGTGAGTGAAATAATTAATATGCCTATTTGGGATATTATCTTGCATCAAATAAGAATATACTTAATTGATACACTCTTTAGATTAATAATCTGACAATATAATTTGTTAAACTATATTAAAAAAAAAACAATGTATTATTTTTATGTTGCAGCACGCACTAGGATTTGTAAGTATAGGGTGTAGAATATAATTTTATTAAGAAAGGACCTTTCATAGAGAGGGAGATCTCGAAATGAGATTCCTAGAACTTATTTTCTGTAAATTTGAAATATATTGTGTCAAACGTGTTTTACCCCTGTTTTGCAATTTGTAAAACGAAAAACATTACCAAACGCCCCCTTATAGCCTTATACTCTATGTGAATAAGCGGTCTATATATATATATATATATCAAATACAATTTTGTCTTGGAAAAATTTCAGATTCATGGAACATTAGAAGCATCCGATGATTCGTCAGACTTCAGCCAAGATGGGAGACACTGGCTTATCTTTGACAGTGTAAGCAATTTATTCATTCAAGGTGGTGGAGCCATCAATGGCAACGGGAAACAATGGTGGCAAAACTCGTGCAAAATCAATATATCTATGGTATTGTCTATCGAAAATGTTTTATTGTCAAATAATGTTATGTTGTTAGATTGTGAATCTGAATTATTGATTGAGTTGACTATTGACTAAATACACGGTCCAAATTTACAGTTTAGTAACATAACATGCAACTAAATAAATTCAGTTGTACAAATTGCTTAATTAATTAAAGGGCAGATTGCAATTTAGTAACTCAAGTATATCTCGGATTGCAAATTGGTATCTTCAGTTTAAATTTCAATTTTTACATACCTCAACTTCTATTTTTTGGCAAATATATATCTCCGTTAGGCATTCCGTCAAAAAAGTCGTTAAATGCTAACGTGGCTATGATGTGTTGCATTGTTGGCATGACCTTAATTTATTTAAAATAGCCACATGAATAAATAAATAATTAAATATTTTTAAAATAAAAATAAATTATAAAACACAACAAAAAAACTCACAATTATAAGTAAAAAAACGAAACAAACACTGATCACCAACCTTGTGCAGATCGGTGATTCCCCAACAAATCCCCAAAAAAAAAATTGTTTCTTCTTTCTTATTTTTCTTCTACTACTCTCTCATCATCTTCATCTTCACTTAGCAATAAAAATAAAATTGAAAAACAATGATAATTTTGTAGGTAAAACAAGAACACCAAGAAACAAAAAAGTTTTGGAGAAATTATTTTTTTATAATTTATTTTTAAAAGTTTTTATAATTTATTTATCTACGTGGTTATTTTAAAAAAAATTAATTTAATGCCAGCAATGCATCATGTCATCACTTAACATTTTTCTTGACAAAAAATTTAAGAAAGGTATGTATATGCCAACTTGCAATACAAGGTGTACTTGAGGTGCTAAATTTCAATTTACCCTTAAATTAGTGCTAACTCTTACTTATGAGTTCCAATATTGATTTGCAGCCCTGCAAGGATGCACCAACGGTACATATGTTTACTATAGGATCTTGAGGTATTTGCATATATAAGGTTTTCTGAAATTAATTAATGGGTTAATTACAATTTATCCCTCTAACTATTGGAGGTTTACACTTTGCCCTTCAAACAAATATTTTTGACAGTTAATCCCCATACTATGTTGCGTCAAACAAAAGGCCATTAAAATATAGTCTTCTCCATAGTTTTGCATAAGTGGCAATTAGAGAGAAGACCAGGTCCCATTTAATGGAACATAGTATGATGGGTAAAGTGTTAAAAAAATTAATTTTGAGGGGCAAAGTGCGAACCCCCCAATAATTTTGGGGATAAATTGTAATTAACCCTTAACTAATTTACATATTTTGGGTGCAGGCAGTCACATTTTATAAGTGCAAGAATTTGACGGTGAAGAACCTGAAGATACAAGATGCACAACAAATTCATGTGTCTTTTCAGAAGTGCATCAACGTTGAGGCTTCCAATCTCTCAATAACTGCACCAGAGAAAAGCCCCAACACTGATGGAATTCATGTTACAGATACTCAAAACATACTCATCACAAGCTCTGTTATAGCCACAGGTACTCTTGTAGTACTTCAAAATATTGAGAGATTGGAAGCCTTTATCATATATATTTACCATATAATTGTTAATTTTAAGCTGAATAGGTGATGACTGTATTTCAATTGTAAATGGATCCCAAAAGGTGCAAGCAGCCAACATAACATGTGGGCCAGGTCATGGAATCAGGTTAAGTTTGAACTCTTTGCTCTGGTGACCAAATTTTCTTGTCAAGTTAGGGTAATGTTTTCTTGTCATTTATCTGTCAGTTTCAGAGATTATTGATCTGGATCAAACATTCAAATAAGAATCCATACATTCAATAGTTCATATTATTTGGCAGGAGAAAATTTCCCATATTATATCTATGACCTATCAATATAATCAGTAAGTAACTGTCGCATTCCACACTGGTCCAAATCATCCCAATTAATTTCATGTGTTTATCCCAACTAATGTTTTCTTGTTAATTATTACCCAAACTGATGTTTTCTTATAAGATATTTTTCATGTTAGACGTACTTTGAACTACATTTATTCATGATCGTTAAGCAATTTTCATACTAGCTGTCACAATAATTGGTAATAAAAAGTTGGGGTAATAGTTTGTGTCTCTAGTATTACTCTATATATGTAGTTAAACAAACATATTAATGCTTGTCCAAATTATGGTGACCTCAGTATTGGAAGCTTGGGATCTGGAAATTCAGAAGCTTATGTTTCAGATATTAGAGTGAAAGGAGCTAAACTTTATGGAACCACAAATGGAGTCAGGATCAAGACATGGCAGGTAAAGTTCAAATCGATATATATATGTATATATATATATATATATACAAGAGTGCTCTAAAACTAATTGGTTAGTAAGTTAATACAAAACTAACCACCCTATTGGACTCACTGCATAATGTAAACTCAAAATCTGAACCGTCTATTTTTAAGACCCTACTTCAAAGATTTATCCCTGTAAAAATCTCTAAAATCTCTAATATATATATAGAAGTACTAATTAATTGAGCTTTGAGTACAAATTAAACTATTAAAGTACATGCAACAACCAGCCCCATAATGTTATATTGTTATGCAGGGAGGGTCTGGAAGTGCAAGCAACATCACATTTGAGAACATTGAAATGCATAATGTTACCAACCCCATAATAATAGACCAAAACTACTGTGACAGAAAGAAACCATGCAAACAACAGGTAATATCAAGCCAACTTAATTCATCACTAGCTTGATTTAATTTAATTCCTCATTGATCAAAATTAATTGTATTAATAATCACAGAGATCTGCAGTCCAAGTGAAGAATGTGGTGTACAAGAACATCAATGGAACAAGTGCCTCAGTTGTTGCTATAAAATTGGATTGCAGCAAGAGCTTCCTTTGTCAGGGGATTGTGTTGCAAGATATTAACCTCCAACACCAAGGAGGGGAAACAGCTAAAGGTTTATGCAACAACATTAATTTCACTACCTTTGGAGTTGTTTCCCCATTCTGTAGCACATTATATATACAACCGGCCAATAGAATCTCACCACCTCATGAATTTATATAAGAGCAGTAGCAGTTATTAGATGAACATTATATTGATCAACCAAAAACACTTGGTGCTGATATTCATTGAACATTAAAAATCTATAGCATTTTCTGGGTGAGAAATTCTCTTATAAGTATACAAGTTTGGATTAGAATTTCGTGAAACTCATTGAAGCGATGAACATTATCTTGATCAATTATTAGAATGTATCCATATTGTAGCAATGCAAAACCTGTTCTCTTCTTCAATACGGTCCCAATATTTATTAAACTTCTTTAGAATTTTCTTGGAGCATCTCCAATGCTCTCTCATGCCATTTCTATCAAGAGGTGGTAGGCTTATTTTGATTCAATCAATCTTAAGTAGCCTGTTATGTTAGTGGACAGCTTGTCCATTGAATTGTACATGTTAATGTGTTTCAATAAAATTCAATTTTTTTTTTGAAAAAAAAAAAAAAAAATGCAGTTAGGATTAAGGAAGATACATTTTGTGTAGAATTGCTCCTAATGAGATTCACCTATCAAACTGAACGTAGCAGTGATCATTACAAGTTTATTCGATCTTAAACCATATTTGTATTTTTGTTTGTGTTTGTGTTTGTGTTGTTACACGAAGATTAGAGCTAAGTGAAAATATTAATAAGACTGTGTGTATATTTTTTTACCTCTTTTGGTTTGAAAACTGCTTGGGGGGTTGTTGCAGACTTGCAGTTGGGCTTATCAGCCATAAAAGAGTGGGAGGCATAAAAAGTTACAACAGAGTTGAAACAAAGCGACCACAGTGGGAGTCGAACCCACGACCTTTTGATCCGAAGTCAAACGCGCTAATCCACTGCGCTATGCGGTCATATATAAGCATTTTGAGCATGAGATATAACATGTACCTTGTCTGTTGTAGTCACCTCCTATTTGTAACTTCTAAATATTCCTGCTGGTACAAAATCCATGTATCCTATATATTAAAAAAACAAAAACAATTATATATACCACTAAAAAGTGATATAAAAATGTGCTACAAATTGGTTTATCCATATTTTATTTAATATTGCGCAGTCTTTAGTAAATAAACTTGTGTAGTGTTTATTGGCCAAAAAAAAAAAAAAAACTTGTGTGGTGTTTAAAGGAGATTAGAAAAACAACAATCCTCAGATGAAGAGTTGTCTATGTCAGCTGTGGAGTTTTGTCAATTTCTTTGTAGCAAACAGATCTTTTGAAAGTGTAGCATGGACCTATTTTAGTCAGATTTGGGATGGTGCCCTGAAAGCCTTTGAAAGATCTGTGGCAGAGAATGAAGAAGCCAATAGGATGCTGAACCGATCAAGATCAGCTTTTGAAAAGCAACGGTCAGATTGTGTGGAATCATATATTTACTTTTTCTGTGAAATATTAAAGTATGCTTAAGGCACACCCAACATGAAGTGCTGAAAGCAATCATGAGTAGTTATGATAAACAAGTAGCCCATTGGGGAAGGAAATTGCAATGGAAGTTCACCTCAATACATCTATGACTTGCAATTAGAGTGTAAATGTATCGAAAACAATGACTGATAAAAGAAATAAAACAATGGCTTGATTTTGTTGAAGTGCTAGAATAGATTTCTATTATGAATTATGTAAAATATTTCAAATATGCAGAAAGTGTGTGTGTGTGTGTTTTTTATTTATTTATTAATCAACTAGTGTTGTTTATGAGATTTGAACTCAAAACCTTCTCCGATAAAAAAGAGATTGGATACGACTAGACCAAATTGTCATTGACAGAAGAAGAAGAAAGTGTGCTTGACCCTAAATCCTAAATGTAGGTGTTTCATCCTAAAGTAATAAATTCTAATCTGAAACTACTTAAGTGTTTTTCACATTGTTGGGACTAGAAATTTTAGAGGAACTAAAACAAGAGAATAAGGAATGAAAACCAGTTCAATTGAAAAGCAAAAATTCATCAGTAGGGAACACACACAAATATAGTATTATAGTTTATACTGCAATTCCTACAATTTCTTGCACTAGAAATTTAATAAGGTCACCCTCAAGCACATGTGGTGTTGCAATTCCTGTCTGTTGGGCCCAAAACTCTGGTAATTAAATTAAGATAACAAGCCCACCTATGTTCTATGACTAACAATATAATTAATGAGATGGACTACCTCCATAGCTCTAGCTCTCTAACTCTGCTTTGCTTCCCCTTTAATTTAGTTTCTTGTACTTCACCTCATATTACATACATAATTTATGTCCATTTTCATCACTTCTTTGCTTCTTCTGTTGCTGCTGGCTTGGACTGTTCTGCAGCTGGTGCTGGAACTCCACCATCAATGCAACTCCTGCACTTCCTCTCTACCCATCCTTCTATGTCATGCTCACCACTGCCACCAAGATGCCTTCCACCACATAGCCTTGCAACAATCCCTGCAATCACACCCACTATTGTGATCACTGCTAAGACAACCACCAGGGTCTCAATGGATCTATGTGTGTAGTGACTTGATGATGATGAGTCCACCACTACTGTAGGTGGTGGAAGCTGATCATTTAGCAGCCTTGCCTTTGGAGTCCCCATGACCTTGAACAAGTACATGTTCTACTATATATTCTTCTGCAGGTGATGAAGATTGTCTTTGCTATGTATGTTGGTGCTTTGGGATGGTATAGAATGAGATTAAGTGGAAACTCTGAGAGTGAGAGAATGAAATAACTTCAAATAAATGTGTGGAGTGGTGGATTAGAACATTGTTTGGAAAGTGAAGTATTGTTGTACTAGAATCAAGCAAGTAGGAGCATGAAAGTGATGCTAGATTGAGAAACAAAAGGCATGAAATGGTAAAGAGACTACCAGATGAGAATGAAAAAGAAACAAGTGATGCTATGGAGTAAATAATGCATAGACAGAGAGAGAGAGAGAATGGTATTGTGAAATTGAAAATATTTTCACGCTTACTTTTGGTACTTTGGATCTTCTTTATGTGATTATTTCACATCTATCTTTTGTATACTTTTTTGCTTTGGATTTTCTTTTCTAGTTGGTGTGGTTTTTGAGCTGCAAAACATGGATGAGAAGCAAACGGTCTTGAAAGTTGAATCCATATTATTTATTTATTTTATACGTATTGAGGGTGTTTGTATTATGTCAGTGGTGTCTTGATTTGCTCTGTGATCCCCAAAGTAGAGATAACTTTGATTTCTCTTCCCAATTTGTCCTTAGTGGTATCACATGTTAATTGTCCCATATGTGACCCCAAGAACCAAGAAATATTGCTCTACTTATTTTCCCTTTCTTTTTTATGTGCAAATTTCTTTTTTCAACATCCCCAGTTTGTCTCTACCATTTAGAGATGTGAGAGCTATAGCCTTCTCTCTCAGACATGGAATGACTAGTTGGCTCATAATGTGTCAGCATCTCAGAAAATTTGATAGAAACTTTATATTATGATTTATGACCGTTTCATAAAGCAAGTCTTGACCAGTCTGCAGCCTACATGCCAACACTCAAGCAAACCAAACCAAAGTAGGCTATAAACTACAAATTGCCATTACTATCCCATTAATTTTTTGCAGAAAATGTGGATGAGTATCTGGAAAGGTGATTAGGGTGTGTTTTGGTTTGGGCTTTACCAAACCGGATTATATAATATTCAGAGAGAGGTTATGATTAACTTAAGATTGATGCATTTTCAAAGTGATCACTTTCCTTATATTTATTCCTTAAGTAGAAGGCGTTTCATCTATTCTTCAATAGTTTCTTTCAAAAGGGCTTATGCCTTCTTGGTAAATCAATCGATTTTGATAAGATTTTCACAATTCAATAATCAAAATAATGAAACCGATGAATATAGAAAAAAAAAAAAAAATCGGTTTGGTTTTAGAAGAAATGGGGAACCACTTAGAGCATATGGCTGGGAAAATTTACATTAAGTGTCTTCAAAATTAAGATTCAATATCGATAGGTCTAAGAGCATTTTCGGCTCTTTCCCTATATTTCCTTTAAATATGATGATAATTTTGGGAAAAAAGGTAAATTTGGAGAAGGGTTCTCCAATGCTAAAGTTGAGATTTCTCCAAATGATATAAAAATTAATTTGACTGTTGGTTGTTTGGGGAGAGTTTTGGAAGCCCCATCTATTTAACTTGATTTGGAGAAATTTTTAGAAGATGCTCTAAGACCTTATAAACTTTTATTAAAGACTTTGCATTCTAGATGCGAGATCTCTCAACAATAAATGATAAGTTAAATACTAGGTCTACAGATGTAATGAGGCCCTCACTAGTTGTACATGTTGGAATCCAACTATTATCATTTTCATGTATAAAAGTATTAAAATTAAAATGTTTTATCACGACATTATGAAATTTTACTTTTTGTATACACATTTTTATGGGTCAATGATACACATTATGCCTGGCCGAAAAAAAAAATGATACACATTATGAAATTTTTTTTACAACCTATGTGACATATTCTATACATACTACATCTTGCATTAAGAAGACAACAATATGATGAGAACAAATTCTCATAATAAGTTAACAATAAAAAGTTAAGAAAAATATAATTGACGTAGGATTAGTCAAAGTAATAATTTTGGGTTAATTCTAATTTTGAATTTCCTATTTTAATTAGGATTAATATTAGTTTTTCTAGTATGAGGAGTTTCCTTTATATGTTCCTAATAAGAATAGGGTTTGAATTAGTTTCCTTTGTTAATTAGGTTTTCCCTTTTATTTTATTTTTCATAGTAAGAGTAATGTGGTAGAACACTAGACTCTCAAATCTTATTTTCCCCATCCCTTAAGTCGAGAAAAAAGATGTCACCATTTCAGATAAATTAGATTTTGTTTTTTGTCAAACATATAAATTAGATTAGACAACTGTAAATCCCTATAAATGAGGAATATTTGGAGATTATATTTATAGGCATCAACTGTTTGGCATCATCTTCTATAGATTTGACTTCAGCTCGACAAAGACTCGGGTCCGCATATTTCTAAGCCCAACTCTCTCGGGTCCTAATGGGCTTTTTTATCAGACAATAAAAACTTCGATATATATATATTTTTTTTTTTCTGGTTTTGAAAAGAAATTTAGGGGCGACTTGCAACGACTCTGCCTCTTGGCGTGGACTTGGGAGAATTCCGCGGATTCGGTGCCCGTCTGTATCCGCGGAACGAAATATCGGAAGGGAAAGCTTTCAGTTCAGACATCCAATTCCGATATCTCGGAACGGAACCGGGACTTCAAAACTCGATCAATCTTGCTGTTGCTGACTTTGTGTGTTCTTTGATTCATAACTATACAAATTTTGAATGGGAACTCCGGAATTCCCAGATCTGGGAAAGCATTGCTCTGTCGGCGATTGCCACCAGATCGATTTCTTGCCCTTCACCTGCGATGGCTGCCTTCAGGTATACGTCCATATTTATTTAAATATCAAATATTTGAAAAATACTTGGCTAGTTTCAATTTTAATATTGTTTGTTGGGATTGGGCTTATGCTCTGTTTGGTTGCTGAGGAAATGTGGAATTACCCAAAAAAAAACTAAAGGAAAATTCAAATTTTGGTGAAGAAAGAAAAAGAGTGTGTGTCAATTTACATTGAATTGTTGTTTCCTGAAGAAAGAAAAAGAGGAAGGAGCCGAAATAAATTGATTTCCTATCAAAATTCAAATGGATGTTCATTTTAGTGTTAGTTGGAACAGCATTCTGTGGAAATTTCCAGGAAATTTCTGATGAGGCCTGTGCTTGAATTGAAAGTTTTCGGCTTTAATGGGCGATTGTTCATTTCTGAATTGCTATTCTTATCCTAAATATGTTCATTTTGGACTCATGTTGAAATACCGTGAAGCTGAAATGTCGGATATTTATTCAATGTTTTCTGATATTATCGGAATTGCAAATTTCTTATGAGAAAATATGTGAATTGAAAATAATTCGTCACATTGAAATTATTAATTATAGGTTAAATTGGAGGTGTAATTTTACTTTCCTCTTGAAATTTCAATATAATGTTAAATATGAAGATGCTAAAGTATGTATTAGGTATTAATGTAGTATGTTGCCTTTTTTTCTTTTAGCAATACTCTGTTTTGGGGAGTATAGATTGATAGTAAAGGGAACTGAAATTATGGTGCACTTTTATCTTCCATAATGGTTTTGTATATGAAATATCAAATACGATATGCCTAGTTGTGGAATGTTGCGTAGTGATACTTTTTTTAAAGAAAAAATTGTACAGGGTATATCTAGTGAATTTCACGTACATTTGGTATATTATTGTACTTACCCTTCATTATATTAACTTTATTGTCATGGTACTGATATAACAATGATGTATGCCGACTTAACAGAGTAGGGGTTACGATGTGTTTCATTTTATACCATAGTTCGTATATAGGTAGGTTAATACAATTATACAACAGAGTAGTCTTCAATCTTTCCGTCATCATTCATAATTCCAAATTGTGGATTATCATTCTCTTGCATTATTTCTGCTTCTTGGGAATTTCGATATTAACTGAAGCCTGACATTTTACAGGTATTTTGTTTGGAGCACCGAAGCTACAATAAACATAATTGTTCAAAAGCTGACAGAAAAAATGTTACTGTTGTCATCTGTCCCCTCTGTGCCAAAGGAGTTCAACTAATTCCTGATGAAGATCCGAACATTTCTTGGGAGAGACATGTTAACACTGAATGCGATCCTTCTAATTATGAGAAAGCCACAAAGAAGAAAAAATGTCCTGTCCCTCGCTGCAAGGAGATCTTAACATTCGCAAACACAATCAAGTGCAGGGACTGCATGATAGACCATTGTTTGAAGCACCGATTCGGACCTGATCACAATTGTCCTGGACGCAAGAAACCAGAAGCAGGCTTTCCTTTTATGGGTCTTTTAAGTAGAAGTAAGAAAGAAGAGACAAGGCCCAACCATGCTCCTGCTGCTGCATCTTCCCAGTGGGGTACTAGTTTTCTTAGTGCAGCTTCATCTTTTCGGGCCTCAGCTGAAGCAAGCGTGGCAAAATTGAGTAGTGAACTCAGCCAAAAGTGGCAGATAGCAAGGGATGGAGTGGGGCAGAGCAGCAGCAGTGGGAGTAGAAACAAGGAAGTGGAGGTGTGTCCGCAGTGTGGTGCTAAGTTTTCCTCGGTCACCACACTAGTAGAACATGTGGAAAAAGTCCATGAAAAGGGTGGCAACCGAGCTGGAGTTAAGAAGGTGACAATTGATGTCTGCCCTAAGTGTAGCAAAGGATTTCGTGATCCAGTAGCTCTAGTGAAACACGTTGAGAGGGATCACGGTGGTACTTCAAGAGCATAGGTATCGTTTTTGGAGAAAGTAATTATATTTTCTATTGGATATAGCTTTCATGGTTCACACCGACAAATGCATATATCTTTTGAGCATTCAGTCAGATTATTTGAGTTTTAAGCTGTAATATTGAATACAAAATTGTTCTTTTGTGAATACTGATCACTAGTTGACAGCCAAACGAGCTTTGTGTAATCCCTTTCTTTTTAGAATTTTTTGGCTGCGTATCTATAATTTACAGGAAGCTTGGAATTTATAATAAATGAAGTTAGAATTGCCATAAGATTGTAACCCCTCTCTATTAGCGAAATATTGTTCAGGAACAGAAAAAAAGTTCTTAATTTTTCTGATTTACTTTGTTAAGCATTTTGTACATCTGAGTGAAGATGGTGCATTGATGCTATTGTTTGAAATCAACTGCTTCAAGTTGTGGACCTGCAAATTGGCCACATAAGTGAATATTGTTGTTTGTTTTATGGGCAAATTACACAAAAGTATCTAGGGGTGGGCATTAATAACGGAAATACCGAAATTGACCCGTTCCGTCTCATTCCGTCCCGATCAGTCCCATCCCGAAATTTTGTTCTCTCATCCCATCCCGATCCCGTCCTGTCCCGTTCCTAAATGGGATGGGAACGATTCTGATGTTTGAAAACTATCTCGTCTCGTACCGTCCCGAATTATATTTTATTTATTATTTGAATTTTAAAACTTTTTTTCTCTCTCTCCAACCATTTATTTATTGTTTAAAATTTTACAACTCAGGTCTCCAACCCATGACAACCCAGGTCTCCAACCCTCACTTTCTTTCATTCTCTCTTCCTTTTTCTCCCTTCTCTCTTCCTTCTCTCTGCAACCCATGACAACTGACAAGTTCCCAGCCTTCACTTCTCTTCCTTTTTCTTCCTTCTCTCCTCCTTCTCTCTCTCTCTCTCTCTCTCTCTCTCTCTCTCTCTCTCTCTCTCTCTCTCGCGACCAGCACCAGCCACCCAGCCACCTCAACAACCTAACCAGGCTGCCACCCAATCACCTCATTCTCTCTCTCTCTCTCTCTCTCTCTCTCTCTCTCTCTCTCTCTCTCTCTCTCTCGCGACCAGCACCAGCCACCCAGCCAGGCCGCCACCCAGTCACCTCCAGCTCGCGCGCGACCCATCCCAGACAATCACCCACCTTGTCGTCCGGCCACTTTCCAACGACCCAAGGCCACCCAACCACCTCTTTTTCTTCTTCTTTTCGTTTGGGACCGGGTTGGTACCAAATCGATACCGAACTAGTTTGGTTCGAGACGAGACAGTACCAGAGCTCCAAAACACCCACCCTGTCCCGTACCGATCCCGAACCCAAAGCATGAGATGGGAATGGGATGAAGTTAGTCCCGTCCCCCCCCCCCCCCTTATCCCGTGCCCACCCCTAAAAGTACCTTAACTAACCACCCTATTTCACTTGAGTACCCCAATAAAAAAAAGTTGCTCAGAGGTACCTTAACTATTGATTTTGCACACTTAGGTACCTCCATTAACTATTTCGTTGGAAAGGCCGTTAAATGCCTACGTGACACACTGACATACCCTTAGAAAAATGCCACGTGGACAAAAAAATAATAAAAAATAAAATAAACTTTAAAAAATAAAATAATTATTTTAAAAAACTAAAAACAAAATAATTAAATTAAAAAAACAAAAAAATAAAGAAAAAATGCAGCCCCTCCCTCCGCCTCCCACCCCTCCCTCCGAGACCCACCCAACCCCAACCACCTTGCCGCCGACCCCACCCACCACGTCGGCGACCCACCCCGACCTCTCCTCTCTATCTGCCTCACTCTCTCTCTCCCCGCCCCTCACTTTCACTCTCTGCCTTGCTATCTCTCTTCCCGACCGAGCCACCCACCCCCTCTCTCTCCCCTCCCCTCCCCTCTATCTCTGCCTCACTCTTTCTTTCTCTCTCCCTGAAACCCCAGCCCCGATCCGCCCCGCCTCGAGCTCCACCCTCCTCGTTCAGATCAGAGATAGAGAGAAAAAAAGCAGAGTGAGAGAGTGACAGAAAGAGGAAAAACAGAGTGGAGCTGGTGGCCGAAGAAGGAAGGGAGGTAGGTGGGTCACTGAGTTGGGTGGCCGACGCGAGGGAGGAGGAAGGAGGAGGGCTCGGGGCTGGGGTTTCGGGGAGAGAGAGAAAGAGTTAGAGAGAGAAGAGAGGGGTCGGGGTGGGTCGCCGACGTGGTGGGTGGGGTCGGCGGCAAGGTAGCTGGGGTCGGAGGGGTAGGTGGCTGGGGTTGGGTGGGTCTCGGAGGGAGGGGTGGGAGGCGGAGGGAGGGGCTGCATTTTTTCTTTATTTTTTTGTTTTTAGTTTTTTTAAATAATTATTTCATTTTTAAAGTTTATTTTATTTTTTATTATTTTTTGTCCACGTGACATTTTTCTAAGGGTATGTCAGTGTGCCACGTAGGCACTTAACGGCCTCCCTAACGGAATAGTTGACGGAGGTAACTGGGTGTGCAAAATCAGTAGTTAAGGTATCTCTGAATAACTTTTTTTTATTGAGGTACTCAAGTGAACAAAGGTGGTTAGTTGAGGTACTTTTGTGTAATTAGCCCTTGTTTTATTTTTAGCTACTGACAGGTTCAAATTTGGAATGGCCCTTAAAAGTGGAAAGATTTTGCTAAAGGAATATTAATATTGCTGTTGTTTGTTTTATTATTGTTGTGTTATGGTTATGTTACGATTACATAGAGTAATTTTTCATTTATTTGCATATAAGAAAATGTTTACTTGAAGTCTTCACCCATCTATTCTTGACATTCTTATAAGAATTTGAAAGACAATACTTCTAATGGGTAAATTTAACACAACTGTTAAAATGAATGATTCATTAAAGTGAATTTAACACTACTTGTCCCTCAATTTAAGTTTGTTAGGTGAGCACTTTTGTTTTTCATGTTATTGTTTTTAGAAAATATTCTACCAAAGATCCATTTCATTTTAAAACGTATTCTTTATTTTTTTAAATAGAAATAAATGTTTAAATCCTATACCAAACCACCTCTTAATTTTCCTTGTATAATAATCTTAAAAGTACTTTTGGTCACAAAGGTTTTTTTGCACCTCCAAGGCTCCAATCACCAGTTTTGTTTTTTCTGCTAGCCGGCCATTGCACTACCATGGTTAAGTTTCATGGGTGGAGGATTTTTATGGTATCTTTTATATTTTAAGTTAATATAGCCGGCCATTTCACTACAATTTGCTCTCCTATGTTTTGAGCATTTATTCCCATGTGACATATGATGTAGTGGAATAACTCTTTCTAATTTCTTTAGTTAATTGCTCATAAACAAGATAAAGCCACATCTCATAAAAAAGGAAAAATTAATACAAGATAACTAAGATCATCCATTTCCAAATTGCCAAAATACAAGGATCCCCGAGATCATTAACCAAAATACAAGATCATAGTCCACCAAGATACGTACTATCACCACCAAAATATGTTGCATGCCATCAAATGATCCTACAGAGGATTACAACCATAAACAAGCACCAAAATATTATAAGTCAAATCCACAACTCTCTCCCTTGCTCGAGCCACTCTAATTTCCTCTTCCATTCCATTTATCCTCCTCAACAATTCTTTTATCAATTTCTTCGACTCTAGAAAATCTAAGGATTAAGCTATTGGAAAAATCCACACCCTCTGCCACAAGCAAATAGAATTTAGAAAATAGATTAAAACTCATAGCAAAATTCCATCCAAATTTGATTAAAAACCCACCGAAATTAAGAAATAAATTGATAGAGCCATAGAGGTTTTGCAGTTGAAAAAAGTTACCCTTGACAGTGGACAAGCATTGAATGTTCTATGCTTGTCTATGAAATGTTCATTGTTTGGTTCATGTCATCCTTGTTCCGGCTTAATTAAGAAAGGGGAGAGGCACTTGAGTGCTTCCATTTGGAAAGAAGGTTGCAAGTTGCAACAACTGGATATACTTTTGCTTGTATATTCATTTTCCATGATATGCTTCTAATTGTCAATTGAATTATTTCTCTACCTTGCTTCAAGGAATAGAAATCAATTATCATTTATTTCTCTACCTTGCTTCAAGGACTAGAAATCCATTATCACTCTTTTTCCTTCGCTTTAGTTTTGTCCCATTAAGTTTTTAAAGCAGGATTTTAACGAGACAACCTTCATTGATCAGAGAAATATATCAGCATCAGGAAAGCGTGTCATCAAACAAAGTAATCACATTGTACTTTTTTTTTTTCGTTCGTCCAAGGTTTTTTTTTGTCTCGTTTGGTTTTTATGGCAAGGTTTAAATGAGGCAGTGTCGTGCATTTGCCATAGCCATCAGAAACACATGGAGATTGTACTATTTTCCTTAGCTAGTCCTTTTCCCATAGGGCCCGTTTGGTTCACGGAATTGATTTTTTGAGAAATCAATTCCTTTACATTTTCCAGGGAAAGGGAATGTGAAATTCCTTTTCCTGTGTTTGGTAAGCTTGAAAAAGTAAATTAGGAATTAGGAGCAATAAATGCTGTGTTTGGTCAGTTTTTCAATTGTATCTTAATTTATTATTTATTTTGAAATAATAGCAGAGTTAATTTTGTCCAAAAAGAAGTAATAAATATTTTCCCAAAAAGGAAGAAATCAATTTCAATTGCTCCAACAAGGGTTTCATTTTTCCCCCAATAAAGGAAATCTCTTTTAGGCTAGAAAATGATTTCCTTTTCCTCTACTTACCAAATAATAAAATTGATTTCTCATTTTTAGGTTTCCAAAACTTAAACCAAATTAGTTCATAGGAAGAATGTTAAAAATATTATTAATTATGTAGCTACCTCATATTTAATATTTATTTTTTATATTTATCTAGATAAAATTTGAAAAGAGTCCAATTCAACATAAAGTAGAAGACGAAAAGAGCTTATCTCTGTAATCGAGAGTCTAGAAATAGAAGCTTATGTGAATTTGAAATACACATTGATTCCTTATTTTATAACATTCATTTGTTTTTTCAAAATAACAAAAATACTTTCATTTGTATTTTTGTTGTAAATTACTGTGAGGTGTCAAGAGAGAGCGGAGCACGTCCATGATCACAAAAGTACAAAACAGTGATGATGGCCCCACAAATCAACCAGTCCCAGTCAACTTTTAAACGTGTAGACGTATTCCAATCATTATTTGGCAGGCTGGACGGAGATTATTTTCCGTATAAATTAAAAAAAAAAAAAAAAAAAAAAACCAAAAATGGAGGCACATAAGAAACTGCGGTGGGGGATATGCTGGAATTCCGCTACATTTTCTGCATGGCCTAAACCGGATTTCCCAGCCTCTGGTCAAGTCTGCTGCTCTTGCAGGCATTCATCTGAGGTAATAATTTTTCCAACAATTCTATGCATAATGATCCAATTTTGATTTCTTTTCTCTTTTGGCATTCTTTGTGACCACTCTGCTTGAATGTTGAAACAAACCCACATTGTATATATTTTTATTGTTGTTGAGCTTTTGATTGGTTTTGAGATTTGTGACATGGAGATATGATATATATATTGTTCATCTCAGGCTGGCCATCCAATTTCAGAGGTACCCATCTCAGTTTTGAGCCTTTCTTTCCCTTTCCCGGTCCCAAATTTCTGAGTCTTCTCACAGGTTTGGTAGGGAAAGAAAGGCCAATTTTCATATTTCTGTGGATTTTGTACATATCTTGGATTCGAAAATGGCTGTTTCGGGTGTGGTTTCGCGGCAAGTCTTGCCTGCTTGTGGCAGCCTTTGCTTCTTCTGCCCGGCATTGCGGGCCAGGTCTAGACAGCCTGTCAAGAGGTACAAGAAGCTCATAGCTGAATGTTTTCCTCGAGGCCAGGTTCGCCTTTCTTGCATTCTATTATAATGGGTCATTGTTACTTGTTTCCTAAGCTAAATTTTAGTATTCTTGCTTACTGTTGTTGAAGAGAGACTTATCAAGATGATAATGCATCTCATGCCTATGTGTATTTTTGTGGGTTTGGAAAACTGTAAGTGTTATAGTACAATTTTAGTCCATTGATGGATGTTAGACTTACGCTGTGCAAGTGCACACATTTGACATGATGATAGACCAAATAGTGCTTTCCCCTTAGTGGACTAAAATTGAGAGTAAGGTTTTCTATAACTTGCTACCAACGATTGCATACTCTGATTGAGTGGATTGAGTATTTAATAATCATCTTAATTGTTTAAGCTTTGACATGATAACATGTAAGTGGTACTTGATTTAAATTAACTAACTGATAATCTGCCTGTTCATTTCATACTTGTAAGCCTACATATCTATTTAATATCACTTACATAAACAATATTTAGCCATCATAGGTCTTGTTTTAATTGATGAGCCTGGAAAAGGAACCTCTTTGTCAAGTGAAATGCGAATTGTGTAACTTCAGAACACAATCATGTAAACAAATGTTGATTTGGTTATCATTCTGATAACTGATTGAGAACAGAGTATCTTCTATAAATGTGTGCCATGTGAGGCTGAAGTAAGAACTAGAAAATAACTCCTTTTTTTCATTTAAAAGATTATTGACTTCAAAACAAAATCATGTATATGCATGTTGAAATTGCTCATGGATTTGACAACTGAAAATAGAGTATCGTAATCTGTTTTTGTCTTTTCAATGTGTTGATTTTATCTTCTTATTTACATCATGATGTTTTTTTATTTTTTTTATTTTTATAAATATAGTTCTTATACATCAAGGTGTAATTTTTGTTTTGTTAACAAGGAGAAAGGCACTGCCACCAGGTACATGACAAGAAAAAGTTCTTGGTTGCATTTCTGATGCAACCAGTGCCTTTTACAATTCAAAGCCATGCTCTTTCTTCATGCTTTGTAGTCTCAATTAAGAATAATATACTTCTTTCTCTTCTTGATAAATAGTTGTTAATTAAACATTTTCTCTCATTCTTGTCGTTTTTATTCTACTTACCCAAGGGGGATTCCTCAGAGACCATTATGTAATAACATACGTTTTTCTGTTACTCCATTTAGGGAACACATGCTTCTTTGGTTGACAAATTTCATGGTTATAAACCATCGACTCTATTTCCTTTGCATCCTTTAAAAATATGAAATATGAAGTGTTCCTATATTGTTTCAATAAGCATGATACATCTGAATCCCTTATCAAAAATGTTTTACAAGTATGGTTCAGTTTAAGTTGATTATGCTTTTTTAACATATGCTAATTCTCTTTCCTAGTGAATTCTGTGTTTTTTTCCCTTTTTTCCTTTGCCCCTAAATTTCTGTGTATGTAATATCAAGATTCAGGACTTGTTCTTCACACTTTGACAGGAAGAAGGACCAAATGATCGGAAGATTGGAAAATTGTGTGAATATGCTGCCAAAAATCCTTTGCGGATTCCAAAGGTATCAATTATATTGTGTAAATCCTTGATATAATAATGCGTCTTAAAGACAGGTCCTTTCTTGCAATCACATGCTTCACCCAAAATATATTAATTTAAATCCATTTTATATAATTTAATTTAACTCATAATAGGTATACAAAATGATTTTCATCGTAAATTAATTGATAATATGTGTCTAAAGAAGGGAGAGGGAGAGGACATCAGGAAAGAAGTTGACTAAAAGTGTTCAAAATAAAGAGAGTGTGAGGGAAACTACAGTTTACGTGTTGCACGCACAGCTTATGTGCATGTAGTTACTAGTAAGCCACAATATACAAAGATCTGAATATGTCAAGAACATGCTTTTTTCACTTTGTGTGTGTGTGTGTTGAGGGCTATGACACAATGTCTGAGATGTACTTTTTAACAGAAGATTTATCCATTCTGATAAGGAAACTTTAGGAATTGTGAATATATATAAAATCATACAATATGTGGTATGAATTTCAGATCAGTCTAACAGGTATTTCAGATCAGTTTCGTAATTTTGAATTTTAAATAATTTTATATTTTTTCTTACCTTTACTCACTGGTGTTATCATTGGATTCAATTCTTTTTCTTGCAACAATATGTGATATGTTTCACTACGCGATATATTGTCAATTAAATTTCAGTGTTCCTTGCTTCCTTTCTCTATTGTGTGAAATGCCTTTTGTATTTATAGTATTTTGCAGGAGCCTCATCTTACAGATTTTTCTAAAACCCAATTTAAGAAAAATCCCATCTGCTGATAATTTATCATTCTTTCTCTTTTGACCAACGTTGCTAATTTGGTGAGCAGATCGCAATGTCTCTTGAGCAAAGGTGTTACAAAGAATTGAGAAATGAGAATTTTCGATCCACAAAAATTGTCATGTGCATTTACAAGAAATTGCTGATTTCTTGTAAGGAGCAAATGTGAGTGTGCCCTTCTCTCATTTTTTTTATTCTATTTAAAACGTATTTGGAGATATCTGCATTTGATATATATCACTGTTTATGGTGTTTTTTTTACTGACAACAACGTTACATCATCATTTGTTTCTCTTATTTATTTTCAACAAACTGATGATTTCTTAGTGAAAATCTTTTGGCTCTTGTAGCCAAAAGCTTTGAGGTATTCCTCATAGGTATTTTTTGTTTTTATGAAAATGAAGAGGTAATGGGATGAAGGCCATCCGTACCTCACAGGGCAGGTCTTGAGATTTTTGGGGCCCCGTGCCAAAAGTTAAAATGGGCCCTTTGCACACAAAGAACCACTATTTCTTTTTATCTTTTTGTCAATATCACGGTTTAATTAAGAAAATTTTATAAGGAAATGCCATCATCCGTAAACAATCGGTGTAACAATATTATTAAACCATAACAATTCAATAATATCAAACCCAACAATAATTGAAACACCAAATAAAAAGAAATCATTCCTCTTGAGGTTTTTTCCTTCATTTTAATTTTGGACACACACATATGACGCATCAAATTTTTAAGACAGTCATGTTTAGGTAGCATTAAACCCTAAAGCTAAACCCCATATCCTGTCCTACACCCCTAAGTAATAAACCATACCCTTTTTTTCTGTACAATAATAAACCATATCCTAACCAGAAGCAAAAACATAAAAGAAAAAAACAAAAAATAAAATGAAAAGCCGTTCGAACGACCTATATCTCCGTTCGAATGCAGGATCCCACACCTGAAGCTTTTTGTATATTGAGTGATTTTCTATGTCAAACAATCTAGTAAACATGCTAGACCGTGAATTTGGACCATTGAGTATATGCGTCACATAACATGCCAACTATTTGGCAAGACTCTCTCTCTCTCTCTCTCTCTCTCTCTCTCTCTCTCTCTCTCTCTCTCTCTCTCTCTCTCTCTCTCTCTCTCTCTCTCTCACTCTCTCTCTCTCTCTATCTATCTCTATAACACCTTCTATTTGGAAAGATATAGTTGACATAACTTGCCAACTATATGTATACATATATTTATTTATATGTTTTTGGATGTATGCTTGAGTGTGTGAATATCAAGTTACATGGTTGATTTATGTTCAGTGAAATTTTCTTAGGCCTCTCTTTGCAAGTAGCTTGCTCAGCATTATGCATTCTCTGCTGGATCAAACACTGCAAGATGAAATGCAATTCATAGGGTGTCAGACTCTTTTTGACTTTGTAAATAATCAGGTTGGTGCCTTTGTGGTTTATAGACTTTTACTATTTAGCCATAAATCACAGGGTACTCAGCTTTACTTGTAATTGTTACCTGGTTGTGTACAGAAAATCTCAAACTCAATTTGTCTCACTGAATTTTTCAGATGGATGGAACTTACATGTTTAACTTAGAAGGCTTTATTCCAAAACTCTGTCAGATAGCTCAAGAGCCGGGGGAGGATGAAAAGGCAAATAATCTACGTTCAGCTGCACTGCAAGCTCTTTCTTCAATGGTATTCTTTTCATACTGTCTCTGTTGTAAACTAATATTATAGCTTCTCAATAACTTTCCATTCCAGTCTTCATTTATTTCTCTTATATTAAGCAATTTGATCCCCTTGTCCATGAAATAAGGTACTGATATCTCTGCTGGTAATTTATGCTTTTTCACAACATTTTTCCCAAAGCTGGAGCCTATATATTTAAATGCAAAATTAAACTGTCTAAATTTTCTTTGTAGGTTTGGTTTATGGGTGTGAACTCTCATATATCAGTCGAGTTCGATAATGTAAGTACAATCGAAGTTTCTTAAATCTTATTGCAACTTGCAAGTAATCTTGGTATAATTCTAGTTGAGTAATGTGAATATGTATAATTTTTCAAACTAGACTCAACTCTACATTTTTTCTCTATCTGCTGTAAAATTTTGCGTCAATTATCAATAATTACGCCTTAGTTTCTTTACTTCAAATCTCCTTGCCACAATCTTTTAGATGCTACAGTATCTATGTTTGAAATTATGATTACTCTAAGGCTTCATTTGGATTGTGAATTTCAAAGATTTTAGTTAATGTTTGTTTATATTGCTTGAATATATGTTAACAATGTATAAAACTATAAAGGTTTGTATTTGTGTGACAAGAAACAAAAGAAATACATGTATTTCAAATGATTCATTGCATTTAAATACATAATATTGCATTGAACTACTCATTCAAATACATTGCATTTAATTTTTTTATGGATCAAGGAAAGCTGATTGGATTTTCATTATTATCTATGGCTGTTTGGCTAAATCCCTGGCTGTGTTTCAATCAGTTTGATGAATTTGACATGAATCAGGTTTCTAATTTTTTTTGTTAGAAATCTTTTCTTTTTCTTTTATAGAATAGTAGCTGAATACTTTTTGTATTAAAATTGTAGTGGAAAAAAGATTATTTTTCTGAACTCTGTTGTTGAGATTACAATTATCAGAGTGAATGTAAAATCAAATTGAGAGAATACCTAATTTAGCACAGGAAGTATAACAAATTATGTACAGAGACTCAGAGAGTATAGCTCTACAGGGTGTAATATATTCATTTTCTGTGACTGTTTTAAACTTCCTCCATCTTTAGTGAAAACTGACTACCCTTGCATTTTTTCTTTTAAATATCTTAATGGAAAAGCTATAGTGATGTATAGGTGCTTCATTAATTCCTCAATTTTTACGATTGTGTTAGTCTTTACTGATATTGCCTTTAAAGTTATCTTGTGAAACTAAATGATACCTTGAATCCTCTTGACATTGCGTTTTACCTTTTTTTAAATCAGATTGTTGCAGTGGTCTTGGAAAATTATGGAGATCTTAAGAAACCTTTGGAGACCCTTGATCAGTGGGCGCAGGAAGAGCAAGACAATGAGGGTCATGCTTCTCCTTCACCAGATGTCACAATCAGGGTTCCTTCTTGGAGAGCCATTGTGGATGAAAAGGGCCAACTAAATGCGACAGTGTATATCTCTGTTGTTACATGATTTTATTGATAGCTTTACCTTGGTTTATGAATATTTCATTACATTTCAGTTATGTTTCTTTTTTTTTTTCTTTTTTTAATCCTACAGGGAAGATGCCAAGAACCCCTGCTTCTGGTCCAGGGTTTGCCTGCATAACATGGCCAAGTTAGCCAAGGAGGCTACAACAATAAGGCGTGTCCTGGAATCTTTGTTCCGTTACTTCGATAATGGAAACTTATGGTCTCCCAAACATGGTCTTGCCTTCCCAGTCCTAAAGGATATACAAAATTTAATGGATAATTCTGGTATTTAATTTTAAACTTTGTGTGTATCATTTTGAGGTCCTATGCAGCTGTGTCAACCATAAATTCTGTTCCTCTAGCCTTCCATCAATAGACTTTACAGCCTTTTTAATCTTTCTTATGTTGCAGGGCAAAATCCTCACGTTTTGCTCTCCATTTTAATCAAGCATCTCGATCACAAAAATGTCCTTAAACAACCCAACATGCAGCTTGACATAGTGGAGGTTACTACTTCCCTTTCTCAACATGCCAAGGTTGAGCCCTCTGTGGCAATAATTGGTGCAGTAAGTGATGCCATGAGGCATTTGAGGAAGAGCATACACTGCTCACTTGATGATGCTAATCTTGGAGCAGATGTAATAAAATGGAACAAAAGCTTTAGAGAAGCGGTGGATACGTGCCTTGTACAGTTATCATATAAGGTGGGTTACAGTTACTGAATCAAATTTATACCCAAAAATCCATCATCATGTAAATTTTTAAGCTAGAATTGCTTCTTCTAATGTTAGTTGTCTTATCATTTCAAATAGTTTTATGAGTCTGTGTGAGTTTCCAACTGTTCAGCTTCCACTTGTTTGTTATTGAATTTTATCAAATGTACACAACTAAGTCATTGTTGAACAGGCTGGAGAACCAGGACCAATTCTTGACACTATGGCTGTTATGTTGGAGAACATCTCAACTATTACAGTAATAGCCAGAACTACAATTTCTGCTGTTTATCGTACTGCTCAAATTGTAGCTTCCTTACCAAATTTGTCCTATCAAAACAAGGCAAGAAGTATAATTTATGGTCTTGTACTTATTTCTCTTTGAGATGCTTTCAGTCTTATAACTAATTTTTAATTTATTTATTTTGTACTCTTTCATCAGGCTTTCCCTGAGGCATTGTTTCATCAATTACTCCCAGCTATGGTCCATCCAGACCATGAGACACGTGTTGGAGCCCATCGCATCTTCTCTGTTGTTCTTGTGCCATCTTCAGTTTGCCCTAGTCCATCCTCTTCTAATACTGAGCCAAGAAAGGCCTCGAGTTTTACAAGGACACTCTCCAGAACTGTCTCTGTATTTTCTTCTTCAGCTGCCCTTTTTGAGAAGCTAAGGAGAGAGAAATTATCCTCACGGGAAAGTATTTGTGAAGACAACAATGAAAATGTTGTTAATGACCAGGAACAAGGAAATACCAATAATGGGATTCTGAGCAGATTGAAGTCATCTTATACTAGGACATATAGTATGAAACATTCGCCTACACATTCAACACCAAATGAAAATTCTGTGAGCAATTCGACCAAGGAACTTGTGAGTTTTAAAATTTTTAGTTTCTTTACTTTTTGCTGGAAAACTTATGGCAGTTTATTAACTATATCCAATATCCTTATCTAGTTTATCCTGGGATTACATCATTATCCCTGCCCTCATTGCCACATCCATTCACAAACCTAAATAATGTTTACCTTTTGCTTGTATGGCTTATGAGTCCACTTTCTTCAATGGGGAACAAATTAAGCTTTGCATAGAAGTACTGGGCAGTCACCTTTCCTAAAATTCTTGAACTCTATAGTAGTGGTTTTTATTTGGTCTTTATAATCTAATTATGGATTGGACTAAGCAGTAGTGGAATGCCTGGACTTTGGTTGGCCTAGGTGTTGTGTTTGGCTCATTGAAGTCCTTGCTGGTTTTAGGATTCCTAATCAGTTTAGGAAATAGAGAAAAGTGTGCACAAGTATTTCCTAGTAGCTTTAGGAAATAGTTCTCTTGTATTCCTAGTTGATTTAAGGTTAGATTTAGGGAAGAAAGTTCCTTTTCCTTTTCTAAAAGGTTTAGGCTATCCTAATAAGTCAAGGAATGTAAGCTAAACCCTATAGTCTATAAATAGGGCTTGGCAGGTCTAAAAATCAGAAGAGAGGAGTTTCTCAAGTCTTCATAAGTTCTGAAGAGAGGCAGAAACACAAGAGTGATAGGGAGAGATAGAAGAAGCTGCGGGTTAGGGTTAGTTTTAGGGTTTCAAAAGTCTGTGTAATCTCTAAATCTAATTCTATAGTGCAGTGATTTCTCTCCAAGAGAGGTCACAACTGGAGTAGGCAAAAGTTCTGCCGAACCAGTATAAATATCTGGTGTTCTCATGTGTACAGTTAACTTTTGTTGTTTTCTTTGTGCTGCTTATTCCTATTGCCAAAACTGCTATAAATCTAAATACATCAAAGAATAAGGACACAAGGGGCTTTAATTCACTACACTAGGGTCCCAGCTTTCAATCACTTGGAATAAATATCTTTAAACTCTATATAGTGGTAATTATGGATCATATAATTAGACTAAGAAATAGTTGAATGCCTGGATTTTTGCTGGACTAGGGTTGTAGCTTCACACATGAATTTTCTTGTGGGTATCAAGCCTGGCTTGGTCCATTGCACATCAAGTTTTTCTCTAAATGAAAGGTCTCCAAATGTTCAACACAATCAATTTCGGAAAAACTAGTTATAATTTCATTCAATTGTTAGCTTAAGATATACTTTGTTGGCTCATTCTCTAATAATTTAAGCTTTTGGGATTCAGTGGTTTCCTAACATACTATCAAAAGTTTAGTTGCAAAAGTTTTTGGGTCCGGAACCTCCAATCCTTATTCCTCACTTCTTTTTTTTATTTGCAAGAAGCAGGGTGAGGCTGCACCTATATATTTCTCTGTCCGCACTTTTTTGCCTCTCTACATGCATGATGGGGATGCAGTTGAGGGAGGGTATTAGCTTAATATACATTCTTAGCATATTCTCTAAAAAAATTAAGTTCTTGGGATTCAATGGTTATCTAATAATGATTTTGTTTTGAATGATTGCGATTATATTTGTTAAACCTCAGGAGGCCAATTCCCTTAGGTTGAGCAGCCACCAGATAACTCTCTTGCTTTCATCAATTTGGGCGCAATCCATCTCTCCTGGGAACATGCCCGAAAACTATGAAGCAATTGCTCATACGTATAGCCTCGTATTATTTTTCTCCCAGGCCAAGGTATTGCTGGATTAAGGTTACTTGATGATTCTTTTCTAATATATACGCTGGTGATGCTTTTTATTTTTTCTTTTCATTTGAATGGTGCTTTAATTGTAATAGTAGTCCATATTTATAGCATGTTTGCATCATATCTTGTTAGTGTTTAATGTGTCTATGAAGTTAATTTCTTTGCAAGCAGGGGTACATGATGGTGACTGATCTGTCTACTTTTAACTAGAATTATCATTAAGATATTACAGGCATTTTGGTCATTTCAGTCTTTTCTGAAATATTAAAATTCTTTTTTCCCCTCAGAATGTCTTTAATGGATTCTTTACAGCTTAAATGCATTTTCCTGGAACTTAGGCACTAGTAGAGGTTGATTAATCTTCCTAGCTAGATTTCCAATTGTATGCCTTGGAACCTCAAAACAGTTGGAGTAGCTTTAATTATTATGTAATTGCACTAGAATGGGAAATGGAATTCTAATTTCACAGATTAAAGGAGGGAAATAAAGGAAACCCTTTTCATTTTATTTGATTATACACATAAAAATTCTGACGAGTGGATGTCTTTTGATACACATGAAAAATGATAACATAGTTTCTGTGATTCCCTCAAAAGGTTTCCTATTTCCTTGAATTTTTGAAGCTAAAGAAATTATTTTATCTTCCATAACTGCTGCTAACTTTATAAGCTTCATAGCCTCGTAAGGCACCTTCCACTCCCTAGGTCATTATGTTATGTGTTAAAATTAGAGCAACCCAAAATCAATTGGAAATGGGTGAAGAGCTCAAGATATTATATATTGTGGTGCAAGCATTTTACCATGGGAAAACTCTGATTCCAAAGTAAATGGTAAAAACAGAATCATGTGGCTATAATTCCCTTCTCTAGAATTTTATTGATATTATGACTTTATGAATGACTGGAGAACTCTTTCTAGTAACAACATAGATATTGGCATTAAGAATTCTTTACTTCTTTGTTTCCTTATTTCTTTTCTTTTATGGTTGTTCATATTCTCTTGCAGAATTCCCGTATTGAGGTTCTTGTTCGAAGTTTTCAGCTAGCATTTTCCTTGCGGGACATATCTCTTATTGAAGAAGGTGAGCTCCACAGTCTGTCCAAAACTAGTGAGCAAGCATATCTTCCATGCTTGTGTTTCCATTAATTATAACATACCATCATTTTTTGTTTCCATTTACTAATATTAAATTAGATAGAGAAGAAAACGTGAGAAACCTTCAAACTAAATATAGATGTATAAAAAAAAAATTAGTAAACATTGGTTACGTACTAGCCTGGAGATTCAATGATTTATTTTTAATTTATAATGTTTTATTCTAATAGAAGTTATTTGAATGCAAAGAATCTAAGTCTTGAAGTCCACCCACCTGGCTTCTCCAATAATACATGCACACATTAAATGAAGTATCAACATCTAATGATCAATATACCTATAGAACAAAAATGATTAGTTAATTGAAAAGCTTAGAATGACTTTGCTGTCAACTTTTTGTTTCTATTGGCAAATTAATTTCATGATATGGTCACCAGAGACACTTTTGATTCCAAAAAATTTCAGAACCAATTTCTGAAAACTTTGAACTCATTGACATGGGTATGGCTGAACAAGTTCTGCTGATTATTTTTTTAGTTGTATACCATGTCTAGGATGCCTCTACTTCAAAGAATTTGACATATATAGCTTGACCCTTTTCATTAATCTAAATACTTAACATAGTTGTGTAGGACAATAATTGCTCTGATGCTAAATTGATGTAGGACAATGATTGCTGTGATAACAAATTGATGTCCGATAGGGAGAGAAATTGAGGTTAAGTAGGGTAACATATTTTCTTGCAGAATTCCCGTATTGAGGTTCTTGTTCACATTTCTCAGATAAATATGCCAAAGCCTCTGAAACCTTTACCAAGCCGTATATATTGTAATCCCACGATAAAAAACAAACTATAATAATATGATGACAACATAATAATACTTATTGAAACGCAAAATGATTATAAGCAAAGCTGAGGTGAACAATTAATCCCTAAATTCTAATTATAATAATAAAATAAATTTAATTCCTAAACTTCCTTTTATGCCTAAAAAGGCTAAAATAAATATACATTTCTTCTTACATCTATCGCCATATAGAATTGAAGCAAACATGAACAGATCAAGCTTAATTTTGCATTACTGGGATGTCATCTCAAGCCACTTTCCGTCTTTCATGTCAGGGCCATTGCCACCATCGCGTCGCAGGTCCCTCTTTACCCTGGCAAGTTCAATGATTCTCTTTCTAACAAAAGCATACAATATTCTTTCTCTTCTTCATAGAACCAAGGCAGCACTAACGGATAAAACGGTATGGGATTTATTTCTGACAAAGTTTATTCACATAGGTTGTCTTGTATGTTCCTGAGCACATCTCATAACTCATAAGCTGTAAATCTTCTGTAAGAACTATTTTCTTGCTTATGTATGTGACTTACTGCTTAAAAGAATCATTATCAAGCACTTGAAAGACAGCAAGAAAGTGCGCCTTATGGTTTCTTTTTATGTGAGTTTTCCGTTGTCAAACATTTCTCCAAGTCAAACCTAAAGTAGACTTGACACAATTATATGCTTATTCAGGCTGATCCCTTCCTACATTTGGTTGAAGATCGCAAGTTACAGGCTGTTAAGACTGGATCTGAGCATCCCGCAAATGTCTATGGATCTAAAGAAGATGACAATTTGGCATTAAAATCCCTATCAGGAATAGAGATTACTGAAGAGCAAAGTAGGGAATCCTATGCTTCTAAAACTGTGATGAGCTTGGACAAATTGTCAGATGTAAGCTTTAATACCAATTGTTTAAGCGTGTTGGACTGCCCTCTTATAATGAAAAAAAAAATATCATTTGTGCTATAATATTAAAAATGACTAGTGAGCTATTTATGCAGTCTGAATTGTCTACTATAAAGGAGCAGCTGCTCATTGAATTCTTACCTGATGATGTATGTCCACTGGGAGCTCAGTTTTTCATGGATGCTCCAAAAAAGATATATCAAGTTGGTTCGAAAACTAGCAAATCTTTTAAGGAGGTAATTACCTGCTTTCATTTTTTATTTCTTTGGTTTCTAGGCAAGACCTAACGTCTTGTGTAAGTGTGCAGTGACTAACACAAGCATTGAGCAAGGGAGACGAGTGTACCTACCACCACACCTCGCTTAGAGGTGGTCAGCATCAAGTTTTCTCTGTTAATGCTTGGGACTTACAATTTTATTCTTGTCATGCAGGATGCTCCAACTTTTTCATTGGATGATGAATCTTTTCCAGGTTCATTTGATAGCCAACAGAACAAATTAGATTCTTCCATGGATTTTCCCAGTATTTTGAGCATCAATCAACTTATGGACTCAGTATGTTAGCTATATGTTCTCTTATTTCATTTAATTGCTTTAAAAGAAAAGCGGGCTTTTGTTGGTTTGTTCATCAAGAAAGATTCAGAGAGAGGAAGGTTCACCATCACAATGTTTTGATAGCATGCTTTATGCACTCAGGTACTGGAGACAGCACATCAAGTTGGAAGATTTTCAGTCTCAAATGAACCTGATGTGTCTTACAAAGAAATGGCCCGCCACTGTGAGGCACTCCTGATTGGGAAGCAGCAGAAGATGTCCAAGTTGATGAGCTCCCAGCAGAAACAGGAATGTTTGATGGACCTCTCTTTACAAAATCATAATGATGAAGTGAAAGGGATGACCGCCCATTCCCATCAGGGTTCCTATGGGGTACTTCCTGGCTTTAACTTAAACTATGCATACTTGTAGTATATCCATGTTGACGTGGGTTCCCATGGGGTGCTTTCTGGATTTAACTTGAACCATGCATGCTTGTATTAGCAGAAATGTTCTCTTGCTAGACTGAATCTAGATCATTGATTAGGTTGACTCTTGACTGAATGTGTGGTCCAGATTCACAATCTGGCAATCTAACATATTGTTATGTTGTCAGACTGTCTAATAAGAGAACATTGCCCTTGTATTATATCAATCAATGCATATATTAACACGTACCATGCACATGCTCTTGCAAACGAAAACATTCTTAAAGGCTGTGAAACAATGGATACTAATGTCTATGAGTCTTTCTGTGTTTATAAATCTAATTTTGTGACCATGTATGAAATTGCAGACCGGTAATCCCTTTGTTGACGACACTGCCACTCCATACAAACCAACCCCCCCAGGCCATGTCCCACTGTTTTGTGCAACCGAATACCAGCATGGTCTCCCCTCCTTCAGACTACCGGCCTCAAGTCCATATGATAATTTCCTAAAAGCTGCAGGTTGCTGATTTTATAGAAGTATCAAAGAAAACTGTTAGTAATCCAGTGAATTTGAAAAGCTCAAAGGGTCAGCAGCTTTAAGTATATATATATATATATATATATATATATATATATAGATTTTTTTTTTTTTTGAACTGTTTTAGGCATTGTAACTGCAGGAAGAGATTGTTATCATCAAAGATCGGCTAAGTTTGTACCCTTTTTTTTCTGGTACTAAGCAATTCTTTCATTCTTTTCCTTTTTGTCTATCTTAAGTCCCTTCTCCTAGTTATCTGAAGTTTCTGCAGCCTTCTGGACTTTACCATTACTGATTCAATCGTTTTGATGTATATAATTTAATTTATTTGTTACTTTCCATTTTTACTATGGAGCTGCATGTAAATTTCAAACTTCACTCATATTCAAACACAAGACCTGTATATAATTCTCACTTGGGCTTCTTTTATAATATAGTTCTATGTAATAGGGAAGAGCATTTGTTTCCGAATTGTGCAATATCTTTCAACTTTTGTCTTCTAAAGAATGAAATCTGGCATTTTTTTTACCCAAAAAAAAAAAAATCTGGCATTTTTATTTGGAACATTTCCAGTTTACTTACTGGTTCACATATCAGGGAGGAGCCTAGTGACAAATGCATTGGGGATCTCGTATTCTCATCTCAACCGACATCATCGATCTCTCGATTATAATGCGATCTCTATTTTTAAATAGATTAATTTTTTAAGAAACTCATTCCTTTGATTAAAAATTTAAAATAAAATAGAGGAAATGTTGAAAAAAAAATTTCACTCTCAAGAGAGTTTTTTATTAAAAAAATAGAAAAATTGGTCCTTGTATTTTATTATGAAAACATTTTTGGAACCTGTGGTTCCAAAACTCTGCATTTGGTCCCTCTATTTTATGTTGTTTGTAATCCTAGGACATTTTACACCTATAATGAAAATTTTTCTCAAGTTTTATTAAAAAATGATCGAAAATCATGTCTGTAATTTTGAATTTTATTTTCAAACAAAACTTGAAAAAATCTCAAACTAAAAAGTTCAAATCCTAAAAATTTTGTGAGCCTCAATCTCTTTATCAAATAAATATGAAAATGAAAATTGAAATTAGTTTTAGAAAGCTCATAAGATGGTCTTTTAATCCCCTAATAATTTTTTAAAAAAACAAATGGATAATTTACTCCCAAATTGAAATTTGAATTTTGCTAAAATTGTCCTGAGATTGCAATCAACATAAAACACATACCATATATAGAGTTTTGAAATCACATGGATCAAATCGTTTTTTTGGGTAAAACACAGGGACCAAAATCATTTTTTCTCTTAAAAAAATTCAATGCTCCCTTTTTTTCTTTCAAGCCATTTCAGGGCCAAATTTCGAACAAATAAGTTGTTTTTAAGTGTGACTAGTTTTTGTATGTGATTGATTTATTTTTGGACTTTGTGTGTATTAAATTCTTTTATTAGGAAAATGAAAAACTCAACACACAGACACATAATCTGGTAAACATTTTTTATGCACCTAATATTATTAATACATACATATTTACTCCTATTAGCCTAACCAGAGAACTTCATGGTCAACTACTCTTATAATGGATTCCAACGGTTGATTTTAATCTAGGGAGCCATTGAAAGTGCCAAGCAACTAAGCAAGAAATATTGAGAGTGCCAAAGAGAGAAAACTGTATTAAGCCATTCTTTTTGGTAAGTAGATTAGATTAAACCTTGACACAAGTGAAAGACGCCCCCTTATTACTTTTCTTATTTTTCTTTCTTTTGTAACGGCCCATATTATATACTTAGTGGGCTCTCAAAGAAACAGCAACCCAAACCGAGTCCATATTGTAGCTCCACTTACCCAAGTTGTCTGCTACTGTATTCTTCACCTTGCAGCTGTACACGTGTTTTTGCTCACCTCTAGCCATCTGCTTCATCCATGTTACTTTTTCGACACCCTTTATTCCAGTAAAGAAGAGAAGGTTCAAGAATCCCTGTTGAGACCACCAGTCTCTCTTGCTACTTAGTACTAAGGTAAGTTAGTGTTTGTGGTTCTAATATTTTCTGATCATCTCCCAGTAGGAAACAAGTAAAATCACAGAAATGATATTTCTTTATTATCTCAGAAAGTTTCTTTCCTCCAATATCTGTTTATCTCAGTTGGAGTTTTGTAATATGTTTTTCTTTGCTTATGTTTCTCTATGATTCTTATTTCTTAGTGAAAAAACAGAAACATGAAGTGGGTCAGTTGTAAAATGGAAGGAAAATGAGGAAAATTTAAGTGAAGTGAAGGGTTTATGGTTCTTCTTCATGTAGAAACCAACTAATGATATAAATTGAAGTAAAGAGACTAGGAAATTGTAATCCTAATGACAAAGGTAGTTTTTGTGAAGATCATGAGAATTATCAAGTACTAACTCAATTGCTTTGCTTATGTGCAAAATTGTGAACGATTCATGGTTGATCTTGATGAACTACTTGGGAAATGAACGATTTTAGTGAATGTCTTTGGTTCACTGATTTGTTCCTCCATGGAAGCAGTTCAAGCAAACCCATTTTTTGCTTTTGGTTTGTGGATTGCGTTTTAGACTTTTAACAGTGACGTGTGGATGGGAATTTCAGTCTTAAGTTGGGAGAATACCTTAAAAGTCCTAAATTGAGCTATAGGGGTTAGAATGCCATCCTTTTTAATAACTGGCAGGTATTATGGAAAAAACTTCCCTGTATACACCTTATGTGTTTATCTCATTCATCACCTGACTTAACGGTTATGGGAGAGAGGGAAAGAGACACTATATACACCTACATGGAAGTTTTACCCATTTTGGATGATAGGTCTCTATATTCAATGTCATTGCTTTTTCTCTCATGGCACTACTGAGTTGTGTTTATCAGTTGCAGTTTTGAACATGGGTGCGAAATACATCATTTCTGCTCTATTGGGAACATTTGCAGTTGCATGGGCATGTGACCATATTATTTCTGACAAAAAGATATTTGGAGGCAAGTTGGTTTTTCATTTGAAGCTTAATTTGCAGCATAATAGTTGTTGCCACAGTCTAATTAATGTTAATGTGTTTTTGCATTCAATTTAGGCACTACTCCATCAACTGTTGCAAACAAAGAATGGTGGGAAGAAACTGACAAGAAGTTCCAGAAATGGCCACGAACTGCTGGTCCACCAGTGGTCATGAATCCCATCAGTCGTCAGAATTTCATTGTCAAGTCCCCCCCTGAATCTTGAAGATCTCTTGATTTTCAGTATTCTGTGTAAAGTAGGACCTGAAAAACAGTGGTTAGCCTGGATTTGATACCTGAAAGTAGGTCTGAAAAGGGTTTTGGCCATTATTTGAAAGCAAAATGGCTTTTGTGCCCTTTTTCCCTTTTGTTATCTGGTCTTGGGTTGTTGTGTTGATGATGTTGTGAACCTTTGTATCTTAATAAATAATGGCAGTGAACTAACCAAGGTGTTTAAGCATACCCAAGGGCACTGGTGCTCCACAGTGAATTTTTTTTTTTTTTTTTTTCCTGACCCTATGAAACAATCTAGCTGCTCAATCAAATACTCACCAATATGTTTTCACATAAATAAAACAACATCGAGCATGCATAAAGAGTTTTTTTTTTTTTTGGGTCAAAAACATGCATGAAGAGTTTAGGATTACAATGTTAACACATTACATAGAAACTGTAATTTACTGTTGACATGTATTTCCACATAACATTTCATAACCAGAAAATCCCATATTGTAATCACAGACCTAATAAGTAACAAAAGCTCATGAGTAGTCATTTCTCACTGGACTCTCCTCACATTAATCCCCTTCAGCATAAGCAGATGGATTACCCCAGAATATATACCATGGCCTGAACAAACTTACGTGGACAACCACTTCCCTTTTGGTGAAAATTTCCCACCTACCAGATCTTTGATCTGATGGTTTCACAACTTAGAATAAAAGACTCAAATGGTGATCCTAATTTGAACTACTTTTTGTAAGTGATTTGAACTCAGATTTGAACTACTTTTTCTTTGTATATGATTTGAACTTGATTAAATGAGAAAACTGTAAATGATTGTTGACATGCACCTTCACATACAAATTTCAAAACCAGGAACAAGAACATTATAATTGGGACCTAATATGTAACAGAAACAGAGTAATCCTTTCCTATGGGAGGGACTCTCCTTGCATTAACCCACCACCTATTCCTTTTTCAACTCAAATTGATTACAAGCGCCATTACACTTAATTTCTTCGACACAGAACAAGTAGATGGATGAACTGAACAGAACCCAGCCCGAATAAACCTCAAGGATAACCACTTCCTCTGTGGTTGGAACTTCCATCAACAAAATAGCCTTGGTCAGATGACTCAGATGGGTTCATGACGAAGACTCAAATGACTGACTCTCCATCAGTTTTATTTTATTTCTTGAAGCATTTCCACAACCTTCTTCATTTTGGGTCGTTTGGCCGGTGTGCTGTCAGTGCAGAGTAACGCAATCTTCAGTGCTGCAAGCATTTCTTTCCTCCAACCAAAGGAAACTGTGCTAAGCCTTGCATCAAGAATCTGCTCTGGGGTTTCCCCTCTTGCTGGAGCATTATGCACCCATTTCACCAAATCTACCCCCTCATCAAAGGCCTCATCCACTGGTAATTTGGTTGCAAGGATCTCAAGCAAAACAACACCATAGCTATAAACGTTTCCTGGTGCTGTAACTTGCATTGTATATGCATATTCTGATAGAACAGAAAAAAAAAAAAAAACAAAAACAAAAACTTGATTAGAAAGGAAGGCAAGAGAATGAAAGAAGGGGAAAGCTAGAATATAAAATTCATAGTCGCATAGAAGATAGAACACTAAATAAAGCTACCAAGTGAAAGGATTGAAATTTGAACTGTATCAAAATACCAATATACCTGGAGGAATATAACCAAAGGAGCCTGCAACTGCACTAATACTGGCTGTGCCTCTGGATGGATCCAAGAGCTTTGATATCTCGATCTCTCCGACCAAAGGCTTGAAGTTAGCATCCAGAAGAACATTACCAGAAGAAATATCAAGGTGGATAATTGCCACATGATGAAGGAAAGCCAACCCTTCTGCTACTCCGATGGCAATGGAAAGTCTTGTTGGCCAGTCAGGTTGATATTCAGGTTGCTTGCTAGATTCATGAAGAAGCTGATACAATGTCCCATGGGGCAAGTAATGATGCAGCAAAAGAGCAACATCTTCATAAATAACAAATCCAATAGGCCGCACTAGGTTATCATGACATAGTTTGCTCAGCCTCTCAAGCTCTCTAATCATCTTGTTCTGGTGATGAATTATTGTCCTGTCCATGGATTTCAACCTCTTCACCGATATAATCAGCCCAGATGGCATAACAGCCTTGTAAACTGTGCTAAAAGTCCCAGTACTGAGCTTGTTTGAATCCTTCATAGTTGCTTTAACAGCAAAATCAAGATCTATTGCTTGTTTGAGATTCTCAACAAAGACATTCCCTGCTACTATTGCCGGTAGGTTATTGGCTTCCTCATCTTCAGTCCCTACAGCTTTTTCTTCCCTCTCCTGTTTCTCTCTAATCATAAACAGCAGAACAACTACGGTTACCGATACAAAAACTGCCAAACCAGAACCAATAACTGCCAGTACGATCCTGTAAGAAACCTTGTGATGGTAATTCCCATGGTCAGCACCATTAAAACTCCCACATGAGGAGCTCAGTGGCTCTCCACAGAGCCCTTTGTTTCCCAGAAAACTTGAATTTGGACTCTTCTGGAATGGTACAAATGTGGGTACTGGGCCAGTGAACAGATTGTTTGAGAAATTAACCTCTATCAAGCTCAACATGCCCTTAAGTGCAGATGGAATATTATCAGAGAGCTGATTATTGGAGACATCAAGAGAAACCAGCTTGTCAAGTTTCCCTAATTCAGGGGGAAGAGGCCCACGAAGATGATTGAAGCTTAAATTCAAAGCTATCTGCAAGTTTTTGATATGACCAATTTCAGGAGGGATACTGCCAGTCAAATAGTTTCTTCCCATTTGCAACTCAAGCAATTTAACACAGCTTCCAATTTCATGAGGAATCTCCCCCCTTATTGAATTCTGACCCAATAGCAAGTATTGCAATCTCGACATGTTGCAGATATCATTTGGTATGGTACCATTGATTCTGTTATTGCTTAGATCAAGCTTGTTGAGATTCTTGCACCCAAGAATTGATTTAGGAATATCTCCAAACAGGCTGTTACCGGAGAGAATTAATTCCTGCAGATTCATAAGCTGTCCAACCTCCGGAGGAATTTTCCCGGTAAATCCATTTGAGGCTAAATTTAGGAGGGAGAGATTAGAGCACTTAGCAAATTCTGGAACAATCTCACCAGAAAGATTGTTATTGTCTGCTTCGAAGTACGTAAGGCTACTAATATTCCCAATTGCATGAGGAATGCTACCTATGAGATCATTGTTCCCAATTCGGATACTAGAAAGGCCACTGCAGCCTCCAATTTCTTCAGGAACATCTCCACCTAATCTGTTCTGGGTAAGAACCAAAAACTCCAGCTTCCCTGAAGCAAAAATGCTCTTGGGTATTGGACCTTCTAGCTGGTTAGAATGCAGATTCAACAATTCAAGCTCAGAAGCTGAGCCTAGATTATCTGGAATTTTACCCACCAATTCATTCTCATAGGCAGTAAAAACTCTCAAATTGGTCAAATTGCCCACCCAAAATGGGATAGCACCATTGAACTTATTACTAGAAATTTGAAAATCCTGTAACATTTCTAGGCCCTGAATTTCATTCGGTATTTCTCCTACTAGCAAGTTATTGGATAAGTTCAATGATCTAAGGTTTCTGAGATTACCCAGCTCTGGTGGAATTGAACCTCCAAACTTATTCAAAGACAAATCAAGAAATTCAAGCTGAGATAAATTTCCAAAAGCTGAAGGAATTGATCCACGGAAACTATTATAAGAGAGGTCAAGCCTCTTCAAAGCTTTGAGCTCAGAAATAAGGGTCACATTACCTCGGAGGTCACGACGAGAAAGATCAAGCCTTTCCACCATTGAATGGTTCAAACCGCAGCTAATGCCAGTCCAAGAACAGTAATCTGAGGTGTTGACACCCCACCCAGGTACTCCAAGCTCTTCATTAATGGCTAACAATGTAGCTTCATCATGAAGCTGAGCACCCAGAAGCTGAGACTCAGCTAGGAACCCAAGAAGAAGATATAACAAGCACAAAAATGCCATTGTTGGGTTGTCTTCTTTTGCAGGTGGAACACTTCCTCTGTGGAAAAGAACTCAAATTTCTTCTCCAAACTACAAAACAGTGATAAGGGCATAAACCCTTTAAACCCAGATCAAGTCTTAGTTCTTAGTACCTAAGAACAAGAACTTCCAAATTCTAGATTCTGCTCATGGAGAGAGAAAAATTCTGAACTTGCAACCAAATGTGGGTTTTCCTTTTCATGATCAGAGAATCACACCCAAAAACCATTACAGGCATTCACCATGAAAATGGCATGAAAAACCAGAACCCCAAATCAGTTCTCAACTTTTTCAAGAATACCCATTTTATATTCCTTGAAAGTAAGGCATTGCATCAGAGCAAACCACCAATCCCTTAATTTTGAAGTACACCAATCAAAGGCTTCAGGATCGGAATTAAAGACCCTATATGAAAGGAAGAGCTACAGACCAAGACAAGAAGAGACAGAAGAGCTATGAACAGGATTGCATTATGGAACATGGGTTGTATACTGGTATTGTACATGGAAAGTGCCCATATCCTTGTTTAACAAAAAAGAGAAAAAGAAAAAACCATGATTACAAAACCAAACAAGAAGAGGCAAGGCTTCTGTGAAATGAAAGGAAGAGTAGAAGCAAGAAGAGTAGAGAGTACAATGTTTTGGTACAGGTTTCACGGACCAGGTGTTTCTCTGTCTGTGAGAGAGAGGGAGAGAGGGATTTGTGGGTCTGAAAGAGGAGTAGGCGAGTAGGAAAATGGAAAGGAAATTCCTTGTCACGTAGGCTTTCACGAGAAATGGGCAGTGATAGAGACAATAGAGTGAATGGAGTAATGAACCACGATGGCTGCATAAAGACCACCTGGACCCGGCCTGTGTTAAGCATCAATACGCTCATTTCAGATTCTCTTCTTTTTCTTTTTTGCTCGGAGGCTCATATCATATTCATATATGTTTTCAAAAATTTATATATTTTGACAAAAAAAATAAATTATACATCTATACGTTTTTAATTATCAATGACTATTTAGTTAGTAGATAATACTCAATTTTTATTCTCCATGGTGAGCAAAAATGAATCAAAAAATCTATATATTTTTAATCCAAATATGGTGAAACTTGCAACTCTAGTGGTACAACAATTTACACCTACATTCACCTTAAGAATTCAAGTCTCACGAGTATTAATTATATCTTGCTTCTACTTTCACAAAAAAAATAATTCGAGTATAACACCCAAGTTCTTTTAAACCAAAGTATAGGGCTCTTTTGGAACCTCTTTAACAAATTTAATTTACTTTTTTTTTTTCTCTGAACAGGGGTCAAAGCCAAATCAAAGTAAGGTTAGTCTAATTTATTATGCACAGAAAGTTTAAAAATTATTTTTTTATGAAACAATATTAAGAATTGGAAATTCAAATTTAAGACATTCAGTAAATATTTTTAACATATTCCTACATAAAAAAAAAAAAAATCGAATTGCCTTAGTTCAAAAACATGTAGGTCCGACTGACATGTCCCTGCATATTCTGTGTTAGCCAATACATAAATTCAGGTCGGTACATGCTTTAAGGAGCCCATTAAGTTTTTGACAACAAATTGAGCAACTTGCTACTACACTTGGCATGACTCATTCTCTTGTTACCAATTACTGTTGTACATTTTCCTTTTTGGCATTTAATTTGAAGTTGTTGCAATTTAAAATTCAAAACTAACAAAAATTTATTATCCCTCAAAATAACAATTCTTTTAAAATAAAAAACAAAAACAGAAAAACATACACATAATATATTAATATATGCATATTCTATTTGATCTATATTGAGTTCCATCACAACCCATGAGAGGTTATAATTTTAGTGGTTAAGAAAAAAAATTGATTTTCTTCTGTTCTTTCTTAAAGAAAAAAAAAAAGATAGACCCTAAAAATAGAAATGAGCTATTCAAGTAACCATTTTGAGGATTTTGTTGATTTGAGGAGGAATGAAATTAATTTTTCCAATTGGCCAAAAAAAAATATTAATTTTTTCCAAGCAGAAGCCACAAGTAAACCTAGCCTAGGATTCCTTCCATGTGAGGTGATTATATATGTTTCACATGATGTGTATAGCCTAAAATGGACATTTCAATATTTTGAGTTTCAACTTTTGTCACACCATACTAATAATCAGTACTACTCAATTTTCCAATCCCATGCAGTTTATCTTTAGAAACCTGCAAAATTAATCCAATTAAACAAGATTGTTAAAAGGCAGAAATTCTGCCATCAAGGGGTCCTAGTGTCCTACATCCATGAAATGGTCGTAATGGACAAATAACATGATGATTAACTATACCCTGGTTTTTTTTTTTGGCTGTCATGCAGTGTACCACTTTTGTTAATATGCGATATATAGTAGCATTTCCGGGACAATGTTATGTCGTTGAAGCTTGGTAGGGAGTAAAACTATATGAGTGTATGTAGTCAAATATGTTTATCTGTCTCATTATATGATTTAACACATAATGAGAGATATAAATACATAAAATATATACTGATATAAAAATTTGTTCTATCATCAAATTACATAACACGTAGTTACAGTTTTCTTGAATCATTTCAAACTCCCTTATTTTTTTAAGGTTTGTATTAATAGATTTTTTTTAAAGGTTGGGTTTAGCCGTTTAGGCTCTCCAAAACAGTACAAGACCCTCACCATATGGAATTGGGGTGTTATAAACTGTGTAAGCACATGTTGGGAAAGACAATCTCTTGAACGGAGAGAGCAGGGAGGGAAATGATCGAGATGGCATTGTTTATGGGACATGTCAAGTAACGTGTCATGGGTGACAAAGCTGTCCAAAAGAGGATGGGACAACATATTTGTGGGACTATAACAAGTGCCTCTGTGCTCACAGTCCCTCCTAGGTCTTGCAGCTGCTAGCTATTGCTTGCTGCAGTTGTTGGTGGTCAAAATCATTCAGAAAAGCTGTCTGTTACCCTAGAAATGCTCAATTGTTTTATATTAGTATTTCTTAATTTATAAATTTTCAAACCTCACTTTGGAAAGCACACTTTGTCTTTTAATTGTTCCTTTGCGTCTGTGTTATCATTCCTCACTCACATTGTCTAATCTAATCTATTATAATATGTTTTCTAAAGACACAAAACAAGGTGCTTTGTCATAATCTTACGCACCGAATGGCTGCTAAAGTGCTAATGAAATGAAATATAAGTTTTCTACTATTTTTTTTTTCCAGGTCTTGTTTTACACTTTTACGTATAAAAGAATATCATTTTTAAGTTGTTTACTTGTTTTAAAGTTAAGGGTTAAGCACTTCCAATTAGTATTTAAAAAGATAATTATATAAAAATCTAAGACGTACTATATAGTTTTAAATGTAAACATAAGATCAATCCAAAAATATCAATAAATGGTCTGGATTGAATTTGTTCTTCACACCATGTATAGTTGGAAAATAGCAAATACGAAAGATGAATTTAATATGTAGATCTTTCTTCCCTTGTTTGGTAGCTAAAAGCCTAAAACCTAAAAGTTGAGTGGGAACTCGGCCAAGGAAAAAGGTTTGGGGGGATCGTATATCCTAGAATCCCATCATTTCCCATCCTTCAAAGGTGGGTGGATTAGAAAGAGGAGGCCGAAAAGTATTTAAATTGTTATATTTAATGGGATCCACAAAGAAAGTGAACCAAATGATAACAATACATCATACATGGTTGAAATGATGAAAAAATTGAGCTGTAATAAGAATATTTGTCAATAGTGTACCTCCAATACTTAAATACATAAAGTGGGTAAAACTTATAATTATAGGGAAACAATTTTTGTGTTGTTTGTGTCAGAAGCTGCGCATTTTCTGTTTGACCCACAAAACTAGCATATATGTTAGGTAATGTCGTCTACCCACCCTCATAATTCTAATTCAACTCATACCTATTTAATTTATCAATATTGTTATAAATATCATTAATTATGTAGTTGTCTATTATCATGTTCAATATTTATCTCATGTATTATCTAGAGGAATTGTATAGATAATTATGAGGAGTCCAATTTATTGTAAAATAGGAGACCTTAAGGGTCTATCTCAGGTCATCCAAGAGCCTATAAATAGAGGCCTTATGTGAATGAGAAATACACTCTGATTCCTCCCTAATTCTCTCTTATGTTCTCTACATTTCTCTTTATTCTATAACACGTTATCAGCACGAAAGTCTCTTATATTCTATTCTTTTATACTAAGAGTCATATGGAGCAACCTAGTTGCTAATGTCCAATACTCTTGATCTAGAGATTTATTTTATTTCATAAGCTTGCAGTTTGATATGTAGATTCTCTTTTTTATTTGATTATGCAAACCCACCATGATATGCACAACTTGAACGATGTTTAACTTTGATTGTGCGATGTGGGTATTACATTTAAATTCTACTCCAAGATTGATCTCGTGTTCAGTATTACAAATCATATGCACATATATGCTATTCATATATAATACATACTCGACTGAAGTCTTTCAATTCCAATCATATATTGCTCTTCCTTTCATTTAATGCACCGGGGGTTTTAAATGGCATGTGATATAATTATAATCACATACTATATATCCTATATGGTTCTCTATTTGAATGGGATCGATTGACTCGTTTCTCACCCTTGATGAAAGACAATTTATCTTTAATTGGGTCGTATTGTCTAATCTACAAGTTCAAGAATTTTCTTAACTTGTAATATATTTTCTATGCATATCGATCTCTTGGATATATACTATAAAGCTATGATCTATACACGTATATCCTTTATTTGATATTTATCTATATTTCTTTGTTGACTTTTGTATATTCTTAAATTGAGATGATTACAAGTATAGGATGCAGCTATTTACAAGAGGTATCCTGCAAAGCTTAAAAGCTTTCCTTCATATATATAATTTCATCGGAAAGTACTAGAAAGCTATGATTGTTAGCTTGTATCATTATTTTATTCATATGTGTACTCTTGTAAATAATATGGGTGCTGTAATTTAATCACTTCCTCCTCGTTAATCAGGATGAGCACTACCTTTTCTATTTGATTAATTGGATACCTTATTATCTTATTATGTTATTTAACAACCATATCAGAATTGATTTTTGCTTGATCCTTAATTATCACAAAAATGATCAAGACCATAAGTTCTTTGATCATCAAATTAAATTGAGGGCCTGAAGTTCCTCAATTGCATGTTATACAATTAAATAAGATAAAGATCTGAAGTTCCTTGATCCATACAAAAGTCTTAAATTTCCAATACCTAGTTTGAGAACCATAGTTCTAATGGGTACCAAAATTTCGAACCCGAAGTTTCGAATATATCAAAATTGATGACCTACAGTTTATGGATCATAATATTATGAACCTGAAGTTTCATAATTAATATGATTATATTATATGAATTTTCTTATGCAATTTTAATGTCAGTATTATTTTAATTATGTTTATATTTCACTACCCATTCTATATTATTACGCACTGAATATATGATTATTCATACATAAATGAGATTAAGGCCTAAAGTTCCTTATCATACGATCCAATCGAAACCTGAAGTTTCATGACTCAATCGAAACCTGAAGTTTCATGATGATTGGTCAATATTGAAACAATATGCAATGAAGTACACGTTCGATGATAGTGCAAATACGACATATTCGATCATTGAGGTCTTGATATTGTTGAGCACTCAATTTTGCTTTATATATGATATACACGACAATTATCACATATTATATTAGGACATGAAGCTCCTTGATTTTGATTAATCATTTAATCATACGAAGATTTGAAGTTCTTCCATTTTATGAGGACCCTAAATTCTTTGGTTCTTATCATGTGATCAAATCATAATCTTGAAGTGTCTTGTTTTTATTATATATATATAATAAAGACTCGAAGTTCTTCAATCTTTATCCAATCGTGTAATTAAATGAGAACCTAAGTTTCTCAATCTCTATATACAAATCATGACCCGAAGTTTGTTGATTCATATTATTGGAACCAGAAGTTTCCATAGTTTATTTTAATGCAATGTTTTACAATTTCTGCTTTAATTTAATCGCTCTATTTATTTCCTTATTTTAATTCTTAACTTTGCATTATTATTTTTATGGACATGTTGTCCTAAACATCGAACCTGAAGCTTCGAGTATAGATTTCATTTTGAACTTGAAATTCTAATTAATGCAGCCTCAACCTTGAAGTTTTGAGCAAATTATTTTGGCATGAAGTTCAAAATATATGAATCTTGTTAAGAACCAGAAGTTCTAACATAGTACATACATTAGGAAAATAAGGATTTAAAGTCTAAATATGAACCTAAAGTTCAAAGCTCGAACATTTTAGATTCGGAAGTTTTAAATTAAATTTAAGTCTATGTTTTGAATCTGGAACCTGAAGTTTCAGAAATATGTTAATGTGACATGATGTTCATGTTACGACTCTTGATGAGCAAATATTTAGAACCCGAAGTTCTAACCTACTCCAAATTTGAGGTTTTGGGAATACATGAGAACATATTATTTGTATTTAATTTGCCAATATTGATTGAACCAGAAGTTCATATCTATAAATTTAGATGTTGTACATTGGTAATTAATGCTTTCCATTATGTACACTAGTTGGCTATATCATTTTCTTTATATAGAACCTGAAGTTCTAAATCTTTGATATGTACTGTATTTATGCCTCCTGTCACGGAATGGAGAGATCAAACTTATAAAAAAATTGATATTCTAACGTATACAACGTGAAGTTCCTTATTCCTTGGTTTTACTCAAAACCTGAGAAATTTGAAGTTCTCGAAAAATATGATCAGAACATGTAGTTCTACATTAAACAGTCAAATAAGAACCTGAAGTTCTTTGACATTTTGTTTATTTATCAGAAGTGGATGAAATTTGAAGATGCGATAGAACCTAAATTGATTAAAATTTGTAGTTCAATGTGCATTACTTAATCAAGTCAGAACTTGAAGTTCCTTGATTTTCATGCTCTATGTTATAGAATCAAATTGAACCAGACGTTCTTTGATCTATCATTCCATGATTTAGAACTCAAAATTTTCATAACTCCATAATTTTTCTTATGAACTTGAAGTTCTTGATTAAGTTTAGATTAAGCAAAAAGTCTTTATTCATATGATTCATTAGAGCTTATAGTTCTGTGCTTACACAAAATTCAAGAACCTGAAGTTCTACCTATATTTTGTATAGAAACTTAAAGTTTCATCACTTCAATTTAGAACAAATTGGTATATATGTTCATAGTTGTTCATAATTAATTTATTAATTCACATTATAACCTGAAGTTAGATGTTGAAGAATTATTTGAAACCAGAAGTTTCATATACCTACATGTGCATTGCAAACCTAATTATGTTTCGTCTTTATATAACCTGAAGTTATATAAGCATTTGAGTTTGTATAACCACTCACTCTATTGAATTTTATATATGCACTTATGAAAATTTTCCCGCCATTAGGGAGAGAAATGACCGTTCCTGAAGAACGGCGTGAAATATCATAATATGCATATACTAGTCTTTTCATACCATTCAATATGCGAATGAGATATGAATGATAATGCAAATCTAGTGAATACATTTATTTGAAAGCTAGATGCATATATATTCAACGAAACTGCAAAGTCACGTATAGAAGATTTATATATGCATGCCAACATGGATTGATGTCCTAACATGGTAGTCCATCAATTTGGCAGAAAATGGTTTATTGCACGCCTGAAGCGTGACAAATCTATAGGTTCCAAAGTTTAGCTCCCTAGAAGTGGAGAGTATATGAAATGGTCCACACAAGCCCAATTAATTAAATTTAAAGATCCACATTCTGTACACAAATCATCCTAGAAGAGATGACATCCCTGAAGAGACTATAAAAGCCCCTGAAAAGGCATGTGTACCAATTACAAAGATATATATATATATTTATATCTAATGCATGCAAATGAGAATTGTGAGACGTTGATATAATGATGATATATTTTGTTTATAGTAGCTACTAAATATCATCATGGGCTATAATAATGTGGAACCACGTTTATTATAAATGTCGACAAAATTAAATGATTGGCCAAACTGGAAAGAGGCAATTCCAGTAGAATTGAACATCATTATAAACGTGGAATAATGAGAACCTATAGTTCAAACATCAAAGATGTTAACCCTGAAGGTTATAGAGTGTTTGAAATAAAGTGAATGAAATCACTATTTATAATGGCACAAGGTTTCTCTAAAGAAACATGGGATTGTGGTTATATACTCTCCTGTTATAGATGCAACCGCATTTTAACAAATTTGGTAAATTTAATGTGTTCATTGCATATGGAGAAAAACCTTTAAAGATTATGAAATGCCTAAAGCATATCGCCAGAAGCGATTTCCTACAAGATATAGGACAAATGACTAAGTCAAATCCCAAATTGAAAGTGCCATAAAATATTATGTGCTTGAAGCAAATCCTTGAAGGATTGAAAGAGCCTGAAGCTCAAAATATGTACTCAACCTTAACACTATAAATATGGTTAAAATTGCCTTATTGAGTACTTTGATTAGAACCCGAATTCAGAAATTGTTGCAACATATTCAAACTTTTGAATAAAGTTATGAATTAATTGAGGCTCCTGAAGAGCTCATAAGATTATTGAATGCTTGATTATAGGATTTGATATAAATAACCTTGGGAAATGAAAATAGTGTCTCGAGCTGCAGATCGAGTACTGTACTAGTGAAATTCTTATGCCCAACGGTTATTCAATCTATTGGCACTAAGAATGATTACTTGCTTCCTAAGGAAGATGTAAGAAAGATCTTTGGTCCAGAAGCACCATATCTTAATGTGCCTTATTCAACTTAAACACAATGCAATAGACTGAATATAGCATCGGTGATTGTGTCATTTTTCCAATACTCAAAGTATTTTCATAATAATTCTTCTCTTTTAGAGATAATTGTTTCTAACCACTTTATTTAGTGGAATTATATTTTGTTTGTATTGCTCCAATCTCAACAGGATTTCAATATATGATGACAAACATATAACCCCTGATGGTATAGAAGCCATGTTCATACAGGCATTGTCAAACTCCACCCTCTAGAAGATGGGATGTGAGATATCATTATTTGCTGGATTATTGAGCCAGTCAAATTAAAGCTTATTGTTATCAGGGGGAGCATCCAACCATTTTGCATGTTGTACTCTTTTCCCTTCGATTAGGTTTTTGTCCCATCGGGTTTTTCCTAACAAGGTTTTAATGAGGCAAAGCACATCCAACATTGTAGCAGTGATATTGCAAAAGTTGCACTCTTTTTCCTTCGCTTTGGTTTTGTTCCATTGGGTTTTTCAAAGCAAGGTTTTAACGAGGCAACATTCACTGATTGAAGAAATATATCAACATCAGGGGGAGCGTGCCATCAAACATTGTACTCTTTTTCCTTCGTCCAAGGTTATTGTCCCATTGGGTTTTCCTGGCAAGGTTTTAATGAGGCAGTGTCGTGCGCCCATCATATCTATCAGAAACACATGAAGATTGTACTCTTTTCCTTAGCTAGTCTTTTTCCCATAGGGTTTTGGCTAGTAAGGTTTTTAATGAGGCAACTATCATATTCAATGGACATCCAAGAGGGAGTGTTGTAAATATCATTAATTATGTGGCTGTCTATTATCATGTTCAATATTTATCTCATGTATTATCTAGAGCAATTGTATAGATAATTATGAGGAGTCCAATTCTATCTCAGGTCATCCAAGAGCCTATAAATAAAGGCCTTATGTGAATGAGAAATACACTATGATTCCTCCCTAATTCTCTCTTATGTTCTCTACATTTCTCTTTATTCTATAACAAATACCATATTCTCTCACACCTAATTAAATATTCAACAATTTAAAATAAAGTGATGAAAGGATAGAGTACGCCCATCATTAAATTACAATGTGAACTGAACTTCACAATATATCCCTTAAATAATTATTCAAGAAATTCCTTAATAGAAGCTTATTGTTTACTTCAAATAAACGCTTCTTCTATATTTATGTATATATAATACTATTTTTTTAAGAGATAATTTTTTAGTATTAATAAACGTTATTGCATTCAATGGTTGAAATATTAATACAATAAGTCAATAAGTTACCAATTTTAATATTTACAAATTTAATCTAACGAGTCATTATATGTTGTCCCTCACAGTTGTTCAACATTTGTTCCTCGTTTGAACAATTTTGTTAAGCTAGAAAATATCTATTATGATGAAATTTGTGACCTAAGGCTTGACCTTATAATAATAAAGATAAAAGGTTGGAATGTTTTAATATAATCAGAATACCTCCATAAAGGCAAAAAACCATAATACACCTTACCCATAAAGATTAATATATAGTTACAATGCCTTAATGTAATTAGAATCCCTCAGTTAAGTCCTCATCAGATGTTAGGTACATGACTTTATAATAATAAAGATCGATAGTTTTAAACTTTTAATAGTGAAGGTGGATATATAGTTACAATGTTTCAGTATAATTAGAAAGGATGCAACATCATCTTTTTCTGCCCAGGAATTTGTAATTTTGCGAATTATTGAGAGTACCCATATGGCCATATCTCTTGAACATTAAATAGTTTCATCCTCCTACAAAAACAAGCAAAGGGAGGGACCAACTATTTAAAAAAATACAGAGGGGGGGGCCAAAATGAATAATTTCATAGGGTGTACGGGACCCCAGTAATGGGTAAGGGGTGTGCATGGCATCTCCAAGACAAGTAGGGACAGGGTATGTCTGTACTCTGCAGCCTGCAGGACTGGGCTAACCACAACTACATATTATATGTGATACAAAGGCTTAAAGCATAGATGAAAAGGTCACAAATTAAAGTCACATGGCCTAGGAAAATATTTCTTCTACATTTAATTAACTTTGGTAAAAAAGAGTAAAGACAATATTATACTCCTAGTTTACCAAAAAGAACAAAAAAAAACATTATTCCTGGAAGAAAATTAAGAAATAAAAAGAAAACAACATTATAAAATCGTTTACATCATGAAAATGAGAAAGTTGTGGAAGGTGGTAATATACAATATTCCTCATATACATCAAAAACACCTTTAAAATCTCTCTAAAAAGGCCCCACCTTTATGATAAAATGCAATAAATAAAGTGTTATTAATAGTTGGCCAAAAAAATAAATTGTTATTAATAGGACTGGCAATATATTTTATTCATATTGGTTTTATAGAACTATATAGTGATTTAATGAGTCGTTATATTTATATATGTATCATTGTAAAGATAAAAAAAAAAAAAAAAATCAACACCAAACCACTCCATTACCAAATAAAAAAGGAATTAGAGAAACAACAACAAACCTAATCAAGGCGGGAATTGTGCAGGGATTGAGGATTACGTACTAGATTTGAAATAAAACTTTAAGCACAACAATTACGCGGTGTAATTGTGTAAATAATTTGAGTGTTGCGAAGTCTTTTGCTCGCTTAGAAAGTTAGAATATGACAAATGTTTTATTAAAATAATAACTGATAAATGCCATAACACTTAACTAAAGATCTAACTCTCTAGCTTGCTCAGCCACTCCCATCAATGGATCCTTAATTAGGGGATACTAGAGTGGTTAATTAAGATACAAATTGTTTTTATTAGAGTAGCTTATAACATGAGAAATGCTAGTTATTTTCTCGATCTACCTTCTTCTAGCTTTAATCTAACTTTAATATTTTTTATTATTATTCTCATTATGTAATGTATGTAGTCTCATAATCAGACTCATTCATTTTTTAGATCACTCTTTAAAGCTCATTTTTATGAAAAATGAACTAAATTTGAAATCATTTGATACTGTATCAGTTATCAAATAAACAGACGGTTTCAGTGACAGTTAGACTCATCATTTGTTAATTTGATAACAATTACATGTCCAAACGATTTCAATCATGAGACTACACTACATAATGAGAATAATAAAATAGAAGATCGGAAAATAAGGTAGCTAGCATTCCCTTTGTAACTTTAGGTTTTTTTAAAAAACTAAATTAAAGAATCACATATCTTGTGGATTAGGCTAAGATGGCACCTATGCTTGTATTGATTGGGTATGGCTCATACAAAAATCAAAAGGAGTGATGATGGCATCATGAGTAGCGCACCGATCGATCACTCATGGAGTGCCTTTTTCATATGGCTTATAAGTACTCCAGTCTATAATTCTATAAGCATGAAAACTTGGATTACTTGCCAGATTGCATCATGTTAACTTCGTTAATATATTATATAAGTTTATGATCGCTCTAGAAAGCATTCATAACACTATTAAGGTGGCATACAACCATGTAATGTAATTAAGATGGTGTGGGAGGATTCGTCCACAAAAGAGGATGGTGTCCACAGCCCACTTCTTCAAAACATAATTGACCTAGCTGCTTGCATATACTCATTAAAAAACCTAATTAATCATTGTTTTAAAACCAAAAAACCAAAAAAAAAATCCAAAATTAACCTTAAAGAAATTTAGGCATCCATTCCAAAACCAATTAACAATGGGAAGAGTAGCCCAAATCTTTATAAGTCACTAGAAAGGCCCCCACATCTTCAATGTGAGATTTCTTTCAACACACCCCCGCATGTGTGGCGTCATTTAAGTCTAACACGTGAACAATTTATATTGGGTGACGTGGGAGCACGTGTGGCCATTAGGCGCATCACGTGGATAACCTGCTCTGATACCATGAAGAAATCTAAGCATCCATCCCAAAACCAATTGGCAATGAGAGGAGTAGCCCAAATCCTTATAAGCCACTAGCAAGACCCTCATATTTTCAATGTAGGATTTCTCTCAACAAACCTAACCTGTTTTGAACTATTTCAAAACTGTGCTATAGTTGAAATCGAGCTATGATGTAAGTTCAGATATCTTGGTTGAATACGTAAGTCTACCAAATTTTTAGAAAAATGGTTTGTTTTCTGATGAACCTTGTAACGAAAAAAGAGTTATTTTAAAAGAAAACCAAGAGAATAAGCTTAGTCTATCAAAACCTTGAGTATTCTTCTATATATAAGCTAGCTTAGTCTATCAAAACCTTGAGAATTAGCTTATACACACATGTAGTGATTTATATACATGCAATACGTATAAAATATGATAAAGATTTTAGAAGAATGTGGTCGAAGTTTAGGAAATGAGAAAACGAGGCATGTGAGTGGCCGAAAGGTTTTCTACAATTATCAATTTTTTATCATGTTTTTAAAATTGCATAAAGTAATAAAACATTTTCTATAATAGAATATATTGACAAAGATATGATTTTTTGTTTTTATAATAATATAGATGTATATATGAAGTACATTTTTAAATGATCAAACTAAGTTTTAATGGAACATAAGAATTGTTTATCTATATTTACATTTGTGATATGTTTATGTGTCATTTTATTTAAAAAAAAAATAAAAAACATGGGCCTACTTGTTAAATATTAATAATACTCATATGGATGGGTCCTCAGTGAGGAAGCATGCAGAGTCTAATGGTGCGTTTGGATGAAGTAATTTGAAACTACTAAGGAATTCACAAATGACGGAATTAAAAATGACGTGATTTAAAATTCTAGAATTTGTAAATTCTCTTGTTTGGATAAATGTAATCATAATGAAATTTAAATACGAAATTTATAATAGTTTTATAAAAGAGTGATGGTGATAGTGGCAACAATAAAAATGATGTTTGTGGTAAGTTGACGATGGTAGTAGGGGTGATGGCCCACGGGCGGTGGGAGAAATGGTGGTGGCAAAAATTGGGGTATTGGAGGTGGTGGCAACGGCGACATTGGCGGTGATGGTGATGGTGGTGGCGACGGCAACAGCGATGGTGGTGGTGATGGCATTGGTGATGGAGGCGGCGGCGGCGGTCTCAGTGTCGGTGGTGGTGGTGGTGGTGGCGGTGGCGGTGTCAGTGGTGGTGACGGTGGCGGCGACGGTGGTGGCAATAGTGGCGACTGTGGTGGTAGCGGCGGAGGTGGTGTTGGTGGTGGTGGCAGCTGGCAGTGGTAGTGGTGGTGGCGGTGTCGGTGGTGGTGGTGGTGACGGTGGCGGCGGTGGCGGTCGTAGTAGTGGCAGAGGTGGTGGTGGCGGCGAAGGTGGTGTCGATGGTTGTGGTGGTGATGGTGGCGGCGGAGGTGGCGGTGGTGGTGGCAGTGGTGGTGACGATGGTGGTGGTGGTAGTGGTGGTAGTATTGTAATTAATTGGCAAGGTAATTGGAAGACACGACTTTTTTTTTATTTTATAAAAATTGGAATTTTGAAAATGACACCAATTTAGGTGGAATTTAAACTTGAAATTTACAGCCTTCAAATCCCAAGTTTTTTTCCACATAGAATTTACAAAATTCTATATTTATGGACCCAAACAAGGAAATTAGAGCATGTAATTTCTTAAATGCTGAGTTTTGTTTAAATTCTAAGTTTTTTTTCTCCATCCAAACACACCATAAAGGAAATTTGTGGTTGCATCAACAAAATCCTCTTTGATGTACTATGGATTTTGGAAACAACTAAAATAGAGGCAAGAAAAAAGAAGAAAACACAGACAATCCCACCTTCCCCTAGCTAATCACCCTTTTTTTTTTTTTTAACTTTCAGAGGACATGACTCCACCCCCCACCTTCAACCATTGGCATGTGCATGAGTGATGGTGTGGGGAGCCCCACTTTAGGTGATTGTCATCCATATGAGTATGACCACAAAAAAAGGAGTACTGCAAAAAGCAATGGGATTTCACTGTGGAATCTCAATTCATTGAGATTGGGCTCTCCCTTTACTAGACATGCATCATGACCCTTGCATCATGGATTGTCTCACCTCTTTAGGGCACCAGTGTCTTTTTTATCTCCCTTGCTGCCCCTTTCATACATTCATATATTCTCCAATCTCACTCTGTCATTCATGTTCATGTAACCTTTCTATACAGAAATATGTTTAATTAGTCTAGAAATAAAAAATCTCATTGTAATTTGCATATGAATATGTGATCTTTAATTATATTTAAGGGTATATAATTTACAAAGGATAATGGGATTTTGGAAGTGTGTCATATCAAAAGAACATAGAAACAAAACGATCCCATCAATCTTTATCATCTCACAGTTTTCCCATTGGCCCCTGTTATAATAGTAAAAGTACATGTAATGTTGTGTAATGTATGAAAATTGAGCCCTTTACTTTCTTCTTCTTGTACCTTTTATTTTAATCAAGAGAAAGAATTTGAACTTTAGATCTCCTTCTAACAAAGTTGAGAAAAATATCAGTAAATAAATAACTAATTCGGCACTTCACTTTATGTTGTTTGGTTTTAAGTTTAAGGCCTTTTCATTTTTCCCAGATCAAGTAAAAAATAGAAAACTGCTGAGTAGCCTGTTTGGGCAGCCCATGCCATCTTCTACGCTTTATTGTGGGTCAACCTAAACAGAGCTTGAACAACGATGAGGATTGGGCCAAGCCCAAGTTTATTAGAAAGGTATTGGGCTAAACGTCAACTAGTCCTTCTCTTTCTTCTTCTTTTTAATTACCAGTTAACCTTTATGCACTTAATCCCAAGATAAGAAAACTCTGGCACAGACAGAAGTACAAAAGCTTAATAATTTATTCGAGAATTAAATTCTAAAAATTTAATAATTATAAATAACAATTCTTCATCTTCAATTAAACAAGAATTCCTCCAATAATTAAAATAGTAATGTACCTATATTGGTCGGGCTTCTCTGCGGATGGATCATTAATAAATGATCTAGATTTTAAAATAGAAGATTAACGCTAAAGAGATCACATTTTTTCAACATGAGGTACCACATTTTGTAATAGAGATGGAACTCATACAAGTAAATTTTAGCTCTATTAGAGAAACATATAGTATTAAATGATGGTCTTCTAAATATTATAGTAAGAATTAAAAAAAATATCTAAAAAGTATCACCCAAAAGAGAAACTAAAAGAAACCAAGTCACATTAAAGAAATTTCCAAAGTATCAAGGAAAAATCAATGGTTACCCAAAAAAAAGTATCAAAGAAAATTTGAAATATTAGCGCAACAAGCGACCATTATAACATCTTAAAAACATATATAACCAAACTAAGTCTAATATTGCAGACAAGTCAAGGAGTTGGATTTTTAGAGCTGCCGGGCACATAGTTGAGTGGCTGTGCATATTCAATTGACTGCCGGTTGAGGTCGTCGAAATCAAGCTAGCCAGCTGCTGAAATCGACGGATTCCGGCAATGGAGGCAACTCGTCCTCATCGTTCGATTCTCGTAACCCGTTAATGTTGTAGATTGGAAACATGTTGCTGCTGTAGGCACCATTGTTGTTGTAGATTGGCACATCAGAATATTCATGAGCTTCTAATTGATATGACGACATCACCTCATCTTCATATGAAATTGTAGTGTTCGCTTCATTGCTTTCATTTGGTTTGTTCTTAGATATCTTACTTTTATATACCTTGCATAGAACCCATTCATCTAACTGCATGCATAAAAATAAATTAAAACTACTAATTAGTACAAACAAGGAAATTTTGAAAACCGGCCACCTAACTAACCCCTACAATTTTTCATGAGTAGTGCTCAAACTTTTCTGGAGTATTACTACTTGAAAAAACTATTCAAGGAGGTTTGAGAAATACTCAAAGGAGAGTTCGAGCTATACTCAATGGTTTTGAGATTGAACTCAAGGCATGAATTACAATTTTTTTTTTGTTGCCTATTTGTGTTTTTACCACTCATAGTTTCACTCGATTCCCATTATATCACCAAGATGTTTATTTGTCCCCCACATGTCCCAATAAACTTTTTTCTATCAATTCTGTCAACCAGCCGTCAAAAATGCTTACGTGGCATGGGTATTTTGGACTTTTCACCAAATTTGACCACATGAACACTCACTCAGCCATATGGCATGGACAAATCCAACTTTTAACCTACTTGACATGGTTGAAATTAGATGAAAAGTCCAAAATATCCATGGCACGTTAGCAGTTTTGATGGTTTGGGTGACGGAATTGAAGAAAAATGGTTTACTGAGACATGATGAAAAGTTGTTGGTGATAAAGTGGGACAAATAAAGATTTGAATGATAAAGTGAGAATCGGTTGAAACTATGGGTATAGTAAAAACATAATTAAGCTTCTTTTTTCTTTTTGGTGCAAACATAAACTAGAATATTATAAGTGAATATTAAGCACAAAACATACATATATGCATGCATACATATACGTACCCTATTGTCACCTGGAACCGTACTTATTCTTGGCAAATTTCTCCTTGTGGGAATTGTGTATTCATGCATAATCCAGTTGGTCTTGTCTGCTTTATTTAATTTGTCATTTTGTTTCCCTAAAAGGAAGACCAATACCTTCTTGATCCCAATTGTGCGACCCCTTTGTTGGATGTGTACATCTGCACCAGTTGCCTTCCAGAATCCATTACCAGCGCTACGGCTCGGACGCTTGCCATTTGGATACTTCTTATCCCTTGGGGTGAAGAAGTACATTTCTTTCTCTTCGCGCGATTTGTGCATTTCTGTCAATAACAAAATAATTATAGTAATTCATATTTTCATCTTTAGGGAAGATTTCATTTTATTTGAACTAGCTAATAATTGGGAATAGTTTTCTGATCTCTATCACAGTAATGAAGAAAAGGAATATGCTATTTGTCTTAGCGTTTTCTCCAAACTTTTTTTTTTCCAACTTATATAATATTCATATATTAGATTCTAAAAAAAATAATAAAACATTAAGAAATAAAAAGATAAATCCTGTCAAATAAATTGATGACACATAAGTTGGCAAAAATAGTTGGGGCAAATAGCATTTTCCTAAACAAAACTCTCTTTGAATGTAAGGATCTTATGGCAATTGTAAATTGAGTTAATTCTAGAATAGTCCATGAATTATACTCAGAGTATTACTTTAGTTCATAAATTTCATTTTGAAATTCTGGAGTCCATGAACTATGCAAGAGTATCACTTAATTTAGTCCTTTGTGTAACCTCTTTTACATTTTTCCGTTTGAACACACATGTACCTCACACGTGACCAAATTTTAGACGTATTTTCGTCCTCGCAGTGCCCTACCCCTTCTCCAATTAATATCTCATCCAGCCCTTACACAATAATTTTCAAAATTACTGGGAAGAATAAGAAAGCAACGTACCAACACATAGTTAATGGCCTAATGAATGAGTAAAGGTTGGATGAGACATTAGCGAAGGGATAGAGCATTGTGAAGACGAAAATACCCATCAAATATGGGTCATCTGCGCATCACATGGGTGTTTTAGACGGAAAATATAATAAAAGTTTTTAAAGTTAAGGACTAAACTGATACTTTTATAATAGTTCATGTACTCTAGAATTCTAAAATAAAAGTTTAAGTTGATATTCGGAGTAAAATTTATGAACTATTTTTTTAATTAACTCCTGTAAATTAACCCACATCTCACTAGATTCTCTGCATATTTAACATGCGATAATCTTTTTAGTTATTAATTAGGGAGACTTTCATACAGGTCCTTTAATTTTACAATTTACTGACTAAAGCCTTATGATTTTTAAAATTCTAACTAAAGTCCAATAATATTGTAACTATTCTATGTTAGTATATTACATAATATTGGTCAATTAGTTTCTATTCTTTTTCACACATACCTGGCGCTGATCATTCGACAGCTATTTTCGAGTGTTCGATAGTACATTTTTACTTTTTCCTCAAGTACTGGTTTTTTTGACTTTATATTAGGTTTTAACTTTGAGATTTTGGGCTCCCAGAGTTAAAACCTAACATGCAGCCTCTACAAATCTTATTCTATACTCTAGGAAGGTATGAGGTGAACTCGTACTCCATACCCTCAAGAAATAAAAAAATAATGACATATTTATTTGACAAGACAATGATTAAAGAGCTTTATTTAGAAAAAACAAGGGTTTTATTTAGAAAATAAAAAAACCATATGGTTTTTTTTCCAAATAAGAAATGCATTAGAAAGACTAAACTCTAATTTTTCCTAATAATACAAAGTTTGGGCAGTAATTTGCTTTAGTTAACCTTACAAATTAATTTAAGGGCAGTGCTAATCTATATTTCGAATCCTCAATTAAAATAAATCTTTCTTTTTTGTTTTGTCAAACCTCAAAATAAATCTTTGAATATTATAAATGACGTAAGCCCTGAAACCCCAATTATTCTTCATAAGCCCTAAAGCTCTAACAAAAAATGTTTGGATACGAAACAAAAAACATATATAATTGTAGAAACAACGAAACAAAGAAAGTTAAATGAAATTAAGAAGGGAGAGATAGACAAACCTGCGAGTTGCATAGGGTTGTAGTTGTAGAGATTAATGTCAATGATTTTATTGACGGGCAGAGCCTTCTTCAAGATTTTGGGGGCCAAGTAATTAAGAATCAACTCTTCATCACTAGGACAAAACCTGTAGCCCGGCGGATACAATTGGGAAAGACACTCATACCCCGGCATCATTGGTGGCACGTTCATCATCACCGGCGGCACATTCATCATCATCATCCGCGGCCCATTCACCATCAGCTCCATAGCATGATGATGATGATGATGATTTCCTCCATGATCTTTATACAAAGCTGGAGTGCTAGTGTTAGGGTTACTACTACTAGCCATATATCACAAGTCGCTCTCAAACTTGTTGCTATAATTCCCTTCTTCAACTTGTATTAATTGTTGCTCTCTCTCTCTCTCTCTCTCTCTCTCTCTCTCTCTCTCTCTCTCTCTCTCTATATATATATATATATATATACATATATATATGGTACGGGATGAGACAATTCCTAATCCTGGGGAATAGGAATCCCAAATCTCGTAGAGTACGGACTGACTTTCCCAGGTTTAATCGGATAATGAAAAAAATCTAATTTATTTTTGCAAAAAATAGTTACTTATTTGAGATGCATGACCGCACGTGGTGTAAATAGTGTTACCTGTAGTGGATATGGATATGCTAGTCAGGCGGGTTTGCAATAATTTCGACTAGCCATGATTTTATTGTAAAAATATATATTCAATTATGGTTTAAATTATTATTATTAATAAAAAAAAAAAATAATAAGTGTTTTCATTACATGGCCCACATGATCTAAAATCTCAATAGCAATTTTACCCTTCCCAATCTACCTATGCTAAATCAGTGGCAGGTTGCAGCAACAACAAAATTAAAATTCAGAGCATGAGGTTGGGCCGCCTCCTTCTTTACTTCAAAGCTCAAAGGAGTGATGAGTCTCGAAACATTTTGTTTCCTATTATTATTATTTTTTTTAACTAAAAACAATACTTAAAATAAGCCATTGAAGATTGGCCCAAAAAAAAAAAAAGCCATTGCAGACGTGACATCATTTTGCCATGCTAGCTCTCTTTTTTTCTGGGTTAGAACTATGGTCGGAGGAAGTAGCTAGATGGTGAAGGGGACGGGTAGTGTAGGAAGAATGGGGTGAAATAAGTGGATTAATACTTGATGGGCCATTATATTTAATTGGGCTTATTTTTGGGCTCATTTAAGAGCTCAATTTGGGTTTAATGATGGTAATGGGCTTTGAGCCCATACCAAAAATTCAGTTTGGTTATTTAATGACCCGATAATACTGAACCTCGATTAACTACTTTGGCAGTTAATGGAGAGGTGGTTTCACTCCATAATCACAAAGATTAACTCCTAAGAGAAGGACTATAAAGCTCGGCAGAGGTGAAGAATCGAGGTAACACACATAACTGAGCCAACATATGAACTTACTTATTTCACAAATGACTAACTGAGGTATCGGAGGCCCTTCGAGGAATAACCTCCAAGGGATAGTTATAATTCATTTGTTCATTTTGTAGGGAAGTTAGGAAACGATTGAAGAACAATTTGTTGATGTGTATGCCTACGAAAATTCGAGCCTCATCAATAATTTTTCTATAATTTAATATGGGTGAAGACATAAGGTATTAGGAAAATATGACTGGTGGCGAATTTTAAAAAAGCTTTGAACTCCAATCACTCTATCTTATGATAATGTAATCAAAATATATTGATCGAAAATAGAGTTGGAAGTCTGAAAGAAATGTTCTTCAAAAACCCAAAGGCCATTTAGGAAAATAAACAAATCAAAATGGAGTTTTTCAATAGAGATTGTGAGCACGAGAAACGACCAATCGAAAATGGACGAAAATAAATTCATTCGACGATTTAGACCAAAATAGTTACAAGCTGAAACTATAGGGACAACAATGACAAAAAATTATGAAACAAAAGTACAAATGGGAACAACGTAGGCAGGGTGCTTCATAGGCGAGCTCAGTACTGTTTTTCGATGTCTATTAATTCTTGCCACAACAACCTTCATGAACAATCATAGATCTCCAGCAAGTGCCACAAATCAAGTGCACACATCACATTAATTAATCCCGATTTGTTTGGTTCAATGTGGACAGCAAAGTTCAGCACATGACCCTTTATATCAAAGTCAAATTTTGTACCAAACTTGTACATCTTCCGTGCATACTATAATTAATCAATCACACACACCAATGCATCATCGTCTAAATTTCAAACTAAGCAATACTACTTTCTTTTCGGTCATAACATGTGGCATAGCATGTGACTTTTGCATAAACAATAATCCTGAAATTGAGAAAACGGTCCAATATATGCATAGTATTCTGAAGGAGCGAATCAAGGCAGTCAATGAAGCTCATGTGGGCTCCAAGACACCTACACGTTGATGAGAAGTATGATAAAAAGTTTAGAAAGGGGAAATCGTACTACGTGTGTAGTACGATCATCCAATACTAGATTGGTAATCATACCATGCATAGCACTATGACACTATGTGCTTTATTTGCTTTGAAATATTGTAATTTTTACTTGAAATAGAAACGTCACATACCAATTGTATATCAATGGAGGTCGCACAACACACTAAAGAATCTCTTGAAATATAGAACTGCTTTTATCATGTAATAGTGTTGAATAATAAATTAGTCTAATTAAAAGATGACATGTGTTCAAGGAATAAAATTTCGAGTTTCAAGAAAATTTCGATGAAAATTTAAACGAAAATTTCGAAGATTTTTAAATTTCGACAAAAATTAGACGGAAATGAAAAAAATTATTATCAAAATACGGAAATTTTGAATGAAACTTTACCATATATTTATTTAACATATTATCTACTAAATTGATAAAAAATATTAAAGAAACTAAATTATATAGTAGGTTTCATGTGATATAAGATGAATATAATGCACGCTGGAAACAAATACTGTTAAATAAAATTAGTATAATGAATAAATAAAATTAATATATTATTTATACTCTATAATTTGTACACTAAACTCTATGTATTTTATAATCTATATTCTATATTGTTTAAGATATGATATATGATATTAGGGTTTAGGCCCTTTAAGGTATTTTAAATTATTTTTATATAGAAATATATTAGAGTTTAAAAACAACTAAATGAAACTCCAAAACGGCCAAACGAAACCTCAAACCATTTTTTTTCTTTACAATTGCCCAAAGGCCCCAAACCTCAATCAAACCTAAACCTTTTAATTTTTTTTTCTTTTTTTTTCTTCTTTTTCTTTCCTTCCTTTCCTTTCCCTTTTCCCCCGAGGCTCCAGCGCTCCACTATTTTTTCTTCTTCAATTCTTCTTCATCCTCTCTCTCTCTGCATCTCCAATCCATCACCAGACACCAACCCACCCTCACCTCTTTCTCCCTCATCTCCCCTTGCCGTCGCCTCTCTCTCCCTCGATCTCCCCCCTGCCGCCACCCCCTCTTTCTCCCTCGATCTCCCCCTGCCACAGCTCCATTTTTCTCCAAAAACCTAGCCTTCCAAAACCTAAAACCAGATCTCACCGCCGAAAATTTTGTCGAAATTTCGATGAAATTATCCCGAAAATTTAACAAATATGGGTTTCGATTTCGACAACCCAAAAAATCGAAATTTTCGGCCAAATTTTGCCGAAAATTTGAAATTTAACACCTTGCATGTGTCTAAATTTAAATTTAACTATTATTTCACGTGTTATCTTTTAATTAGATTCTTTAGTGACTACACACACACTACCACGTGATAGGAACCAACCCGTACAATTTTTCTTTGCATCAAGAAGTCCGTGGAAAAGTAAGATTTAAAGTTGGAAAATCAGAGACAAACAGGCACATTCCGCGGCTAATTTGGTGCCCCTTTTAACATGGGAAGGACTGCTAGTTTATCTTCTATGCTTTCCAACTTTATAATTAAGGCTTGAATATAAATAATATAATATATATGGTGGCAGACTCTTCCATTCTTAATTTCCCACTTGTGGCTTTTTATCTTTGTTTATATATAAGGGTCATTCTAGCACGTACCTTCTTCCACTGCAAAACAATATGGCTTTGTCTCTCTTCCTTTGCTTTCTCACCATTTTCTCTCTTTGCAGTGGTTATGCTTCAGCTACTACTCCGCATCTTGATGGTAAACACTGGCTTTTTTCTACATTTTTGGTCTCCTTCTATTTTCTTATGCTTATGGGAAGTGGCATTACCCTCAGTGCAACATTTTGGGGGGCTCAAGTTGCCTTAAGCTAGCAGAAAGTTGCCGTTGGCAAACTATTTGATGTTTCTAAACTAATCTTTGTATTGTGTGTTAAGCTGTTAAGTTTTTGAGATACAGTGATTGTTTAACTTGTGCAAGAGCTCTATTTTATATATGCTTGTTTAGCCAACCCTTTGCCACGTCATTAACTGAGTTTGAAATCTTCAATCTGCGTTCTCTTAATTTTTTGTTGGTTTGTAAGATGTAAAGTGAGACTACCACTTATATGTTTTTATTTTATTTTTTGCATACATTAATTTGTAGAGCAACATATGTGTACGTAAGAGAGTCATAACAAAATGAGATGAGACATGTTGATAACTGAGTGCATATATTAATTAAAAATAATAAACTTAAGCATGATTGCCTTTTGACAAATTTGAGACTGATCCTATTACAATCTCATCTCTCTTAATTTGCAGGGGAACTCCCAAATGGGCACTTTGAAGAAGCACCCAATCCCTCAAATTTAAAGAAAACAGTGATCCTTGGGAAAGACTCACTCCCAAAATGGGAAATCAGCGGCTTGGTGGAGTACATCAGTGGTGGGCCCCAGCCAGGTGGTTTCTTCTTCCCAGTGCCACGTGGGGTCCATGCTGTGAGGCTTGGCAACGAGGCCTCCATTTCTCAGAATGTGATTGTGAACCCAGGTTCAGTTTACTCACTCACTTTTGGGACCACAAGGACTTGTGCCCAAGATGAGGTGCTAAGGGTCACAGTGCCTGGTCAGTCTTCGGAAATCTCCATTCAAACACTGTATAGCAGTGATGGGGGTGACACTTATGCTTGGGCTTTTAAGGCTACTTCCAAGGTTGTCAAGGTCACATTCCACAACCGTGGGATTCAGGAGGACCCCACTTGTGGGCCTCTTTTGGATGCCATTGCAATCAAGGAGATGCTTCATCTCGAGTATATTAGAGGTATGATTTATTCGATCTGGGCCTTTGGGTCTTAGTTTAGTGGCTTAATTTGGTTGGTTTGTGATCTTTCAGCTTTAATTTGATTGGTTTGTGGTTAGTTTCTCTGGTGCAATACAAGTGAGACCAACTAGTACGTATAAGTGAATATTTACACACTCTGGCAATTATCTTTTTTTCGGTGCTCATTACATCAATCATAATCGTCAAATGTTAATTAGCACATACTGCCATACTATGTGGTGCATTAATGGTTAGAAACGCGCAGAAACAATAATATACTAGAATCACCAAACTTTACCTAAATTTTAGACATCAAATAATATGGTAAGTAAAATGACAATATTTTATTGGATAGAAATAAATAAAATTCAAAGTGGGACCAAGATGAACAAACAAAGCATTGCCACGCTAACTTTTTGTTTTTATTTATTATTATTTTTTTTCAATGCAGGTAATCTGGTGAAAAATGGGGGGTTTGAAAATGGTCCTCATGTGTTCAAAAACTTCTCAACCGGAGTCCTCCTCCCTCCCAAGATACAGGACATAATCTCACCACTACCTGGTTGGATCATTGAATCCCTAAAACCCGTGAAGTACGTTGACAGGAAGCACTTTTCAGTTCCCCGCGGACTCGCCGCAGTTGAATTGGTCGCTGGGAGGGAAAGTGCCATTGCCCAAATCATTAGAACCATCCCAAACAAATTTTACAACCTTTCCTTCACCATTGGAGATGCAAAGAATGGTTGCCATGGGTCAATGATGGTTGAAGCCTTTGCTGCTACGGAAACCCTAAAAGTTCCTTATCAATCTCAAGGCAAGGGTGGGTTTAAAACTGCAAGTTTCAAGTTCCAAGCAATTTCACCAAGAACAAGAATAACATTTTACAGTGCATACTACCATACAAAGCTTCATGACTATGGTCTTATGTGTGGCCCTGTCTTGGACAGTGTCATTGTTTTTCCAGTCTCTAATCATTAATAGCTTCTTCTTTTTTTTTTTTTTTTCTCTGTTCTATTTTATTGTTAGACAAGATCCTGAAAGACGTACGAGTGTGTTTTGTTTAATTCAATGCACATTTGGCTCTTCAACATGTTTTGAGTCATAGGGGTTGTACTAGTCTTTGAATAAGTTTGTAAATGCACAGTGGGTCCTAAACTTTCTTTAAGATAGGTCATGTGAGTCGTACTTTTGTTTTTTTTTTTCATCAAATTGCGATACTTTTAAATATCTCGATATTTTTTCGCTGCCGCAGTCACCATTTTAATTTTTACTTGTATGCTGTCAATCTTACCCAACACCTATGTTTTTCCACTGCTGCACACTTCGGGGATTGATTTTCCTCTACCTTGATCAATGCCAGTTCTTATTGAGATTTTCTTTCAGTTTTCATTCTTGCTTTGTTACTATGGATAATGGCAGTTCTTCTAGTTCTTTTGGTAGGTATGTTATCACCCACCACCACCATGACATGATCATCCAGATCACACCTGAAAAATTAGATGGTTCCAATTATATACTATGTGGGAACTGCGTGCTCGCTTAAATATCACAGGCCGAGGAATGTGAGGCTATATTATCGATAAAGAAACTGCATGACTCTGCTGAAGATGATGCCACCTATGATACTTGGGAAGAGAAGAATTGTATTTTGCAATTGTTTACACCTTATTTTGGTTTTGGGCCGTATTTCATGGCTAAGCCTAAGAGTTCCAGCCCAAATTGTTATAGCTTAATTAGCTAACTCCGTACTTCAAATGGTCAATTGAGTTCCAATTTTGCTGATTTTTAACAAAGATGATTTTTAAATGTACATCTAAAAATTAGACGTTTTAATTATTGCTTGAAAATGTGAGATAACCAGAATCATGTGATCCCTTTTGGTTCTTGTAAAAAGGGGTCCCTTTTAAGAAGTTACTCATTTGCATATTTATATATATATAATTTAATAATATATATATTATTAAATTATATATATATATAATTTAATAATAGCCGAGAGTGCAGCGCTCAACATTGTTTCCTTCGCTTGTTTTTTAGGGTATAGGGTATGGGTAGTTCACCTCATACCCTCCTAGGGTGTAGAATGTGGCTTGTGGAAGTTACATGTTAAGTATTAACTTTGAGATTTTGGGTGAAGTTAAAACATAACATAAAACTGAAAAATCAATGCTGAGCGCTCGAAAAAGAAGAAAAAATGCACTGTCGTGCACTCGGCAATGACTGCCTAGCGCTCGGCGCCTGGTATTAGTTAAAAAAAATTGCAGACGTCCGCCTAAGAAAATTAAGAACTGTATATATATATATATATATATATATATATATACATGGAGCTTCAAGTAAGAATGTCCTTACTTTAAGAAAAGTAATAATATCCTTTTTCGATTCCACCTAACAATGTTGTTCAATGACCAGAATCGTCCCTCCCTAAGGGTCTTTTGGAAATATGCTATAAAAAGCTAAAACCTAGGGGTGGGAATGAGTCGGTTTTTACCCAAAAACTGACCCATACCAACCCGACTTTGAGAGTCGGTTGTAACCGAGAACTGACCCACCAAAGTCGATTCAATGGTCGGTTTTGAAATTAGGTGATAGTCGGTTACCCAAAACTGACACAACAATCGACTTTTGTAGGAATTTTTTTAGGCCTTTTGCTAGGTCAGGTTGTGTGTTTGAGGTTTGGGCCTTTTTTTATGTTGGACTTCCCTCCTCTTGCAGTTAAGTTAGATAGGTAGGTAGTTATAAGTGGAAGTGGCTGAAACCTATTAGATGGCATGGGATTTCATTGTGGAAGAAATTAAGGAATGCGAATTGGGAGATCAATGATGCCGTTAAGAAATTGACAGCCATAAATAGGAGGCTGTGAAATTTTACCACAACTAGAGATTTCAAACCAACTATTAAAGAAATGCTAGAAAGAGGTACCATCCATGACTGCATGGAGATGAAGATGGAAATGGCCGAGGATGCCACCACCCTTGGCGTCGAAATCGACGAGTCAGCTTGCGACAGGTTGATCTATCACCGCCACTTCTTTCTTTTTCGGTGGATCTATCACCTCTTCTTTAGGAATTCATGTAAGTTGGGATTTGCTTGTGAGCTCCCACTATGTTTTTGATTGAAGCATCAAGATTAACAGAGACCCCTAAGCCTTTCATTTGGGTTCTCTTCCTTCGCTTCCAAAACACAAGAAAAACCACAAAAATCTAAAAATAGCAGTTTCGGTTTCCACCATTGTTGTTGCTCTATCTGCAATATCTGTCGCGATTTACATCTTTGTGAGGAGAGAGATTGGAGGTGGGCAAACTGAGGTGTAGAGATTGGAGGTGGGCAGTAGCCTTTATTAGGAATGTGGGATTGTGGGGAAAAAAAATGAAATTAGGTCGATTGTTGGTTAAACCAACTGACAAAGTCGGATGCGTACTATCAACCGACCCACAATAGTCGGGTCAGTTGGCGGTTTTGAAAAATGGCCAAAGTCTGTTGGTCGGGTGAGTTGGTTGTTTAGCCGATATGGACCTGACCCGACCCATTCCCAGCCATACTAAAACCAATGGACTCAAAAGGATATTTCATTTAATGTGAAATATATGCACATTAATAGGGAATAAACATTATTCATTACACTGGAAACTCTAGAATCATCGTGTAAGTGAATGACTGCGTCATCAGAAATCTAAGAGAAGAAACATGATGACCTAGGTGGCCATTGAGACTCATGTTGTTGAATACTTAGATTTCTAAACGTTTCTAGTCGAGGAAGAGAACGTTAACTAGGCGCATTAACATTCCAATTAATGTTTATCAAGACTAGCACATACGCTTGCTTACTCGAGATGGTGAGTCTCATGTCAAAGTGTATTGACACTTAAGCATGTATGTGAGTCTATGCTAGGAGACATGTTCACTGAACTTAACCAAATAGAGAATCCTACATGGACGTTTACGACATGTCAAGTAGGAGTCTCTGAGGTTACGATGGATACTGACTAGTTCTTATATCTGCAACACCCCCAATGTCTTGTGTGTATGTTTCATTGTATAGGGGTTACATCTAAAATAGACCAACGCAACTAAGCACGGGTTACATATTTTCGATGGGTGCATTGACATACATATAGAGGCATGTGAGTGTGCGACATACCTTTTGTATAGAATGAAATATCCCTGGAGAGAAAGACTAGCAAAGTTTTTAGCCAGAGCATTAGAGTCACACGTTGATAATATTCAGACATGGGTTTGACATGAGTTCTATACCCTAGAATGTAATCGGACATAGTTGATAGAAGGACCATACTATATCGTAATTATAATTGAATAGATTCTGAGACTAATTCTATTTGGTTTGGAGGCCAAAAACTGTGGTTATGTATCAACTTGGTCTGTAGAGTCCAAAATCTATTAATTAGAAATAATTTTAGATTAATTGTGATCATACAACCAAATCGAAACAGAACCCAAAAGGTCACACACAAACTAGTACTTTGGGAGACCAAAGGAAATGGTTATGCTAAATATCAATATATGTATATTGGTCACAACTATCGTGACAATTGATATTGCCTAAGGCTGAGAGTTGAGCACTTCCCAATAGGTCACACATCCTAGTATTGCTCTAGCATGAGAACGCTTAACTATGAGATACTAATGAGGATTATTAGCTTTAATGACTTGATTACTAATTGATGATGACAATTCAAAATTACGTCCATAAATTAAGTGATTAAAATGGGGTGGTCATGATGACATAATCTTATCTTAAGTAGGATTAATACGTAATTAATTAATTTACTTAGAAAGTAAGATTGGAAGGTCAACATTGGAAAGTCAAAGTTTGGGCTTGTTGACCTAAGACTAAATCATTAATATTTGGAATATAATTATTGTTATCTTGTTAGATAATATAAATGGTTATTTAGTTAATCATTAGTCATAACCCAAACACTATGCTTATTGGTTAAAACATTAATCATATGATTAAGTGTTGAGATGACATCATGGTCAAAAGACTTATTGACTTTCAATGATATGAGGGCAAGTCATGAGATATTAAAGTATTTAGGGGAAGTAGTGCAAATATAAGAATATAGTGATTTGTGGTTCTAAATTGGAGAAGGTGAGCCATCCATTTTGAGTGGATTGATGAATCTAGTCCATTGATGGACAAGATGAAACAACATAAAGAGACCTATAGTACGTGGCCGAATTCTTCATGGTGTGAAACCTAGGGTTTCATCTTTTTCTCCTTCTCCATTCTTTCTCTTCCTCTATGGAACTTGTGAGAGAGACGATAGTTCTTGTAGATAGTAGAACCCATCTTCATCACCATGCATATGATGCCAAATCTAGATGGATTTGAGAGCTATTAGCCAAGCTTACTTCCATCTATTCATATTTCCTTCTCCCACACTTGGTGTGGACTATTCTTTGGAGAGATCATATGTGAGATCTTTGAGCCTTGGTGAGAGTTCCATGAAAGCAAAGCTTTTGCTTTCTCTTGTTGGTGCCGATTTTGAAGATGAAGATGAACATGGAATGAAGACATAACCATGGATGTGTGCAACCTTAGGTTCATCCTAAGGAGGTCTTCAAGGGTAAACTCTCATCTTAATAGTTATTTTTATTTTTCATATATCATCCAACCTAGATCCTAAGCGCTTAAGGGAAAAGAATTGTAATATGTAATTTCCACCATGCTTCCACTTTTAGATATTTATATCTAATAATAAACTTTCCCTCTAGGGTTGTCCCTAAAAATAAAATAAAAAAGATAGACAATTGTTTGGTTATCTGAACTCTGCAGACAAACACAATTCATCAGATCTAATTGAAATTATGTTAATAATAAACATTTTTTTATTTAGATGATTTTTGAATGATGTCCTAAAATATGGACGGTTTCGATCATTGAATTGTAGTGCTGAGATATGATGTTTTTATTTTATTAAAGTAAGGACATCCTTATTTGAAGCTCCTTCATATATATATATATATATTGTTGTTCTTTAGAAAGAAAGTGATCAAGAAAATTTTTGAATTTAATTTCAATTAAGCATGTCTCTTTTCGAATTTGTCAAAACATATATGCACATATCTCGAATTGCCTCTTATTATATTATGCAAAGCATTACATTTTCTGTGTGGGATATTTTTTCGGCATGCCTCCTCATATGTGGCGTGACTTAAGCCAAACACATAAATATGTACGTATATAATTAATTTATATATGTATAAAAATATAAGTGTTCGTATGACTAATCATCTGGGCATAACGACAAGTCACATAAGGCTTAACATCATGTCGTTTGGGCCTGGACCCAAAGGATAAGCCCCTCCTAAGTTCCTGGGCTCCGACCCCTTAGACTTCGGCCTCCTAGGCTCCAGCCCCATAGGCTCCGGCCTCCTAAGCTCCAGCCTCCTAGGCCCCGACCCGTGTCGACTCATTCGGACCCACGAGACAGGTGACACGTGGTGCTCCTACAGTGCGAATCATTACAAGGGACACGTGTCATCACCGGATTGGTTAATTAACTCTCTTCCAAGAGTACTATAAAAGAGGTACTTTCTTATCACAAAAGGGCAACTGAATCATTATCATATTATTCACTCACTCTGCTCACAGATTCTCTGAACACTGACTTGAGCGTCGGAGGAGCTTCGGCCGGTACCACACCGGTGCCCTTCCCGCTCACTTTTGTGTACTTGCGCAGGGTGCATTGGATATTACTCTTTCTCCACTATTCACTAGTCGGACCCAGCTACCTGTTCCTTCTCCACTTCGACGTGTCATCCACTCAGTGGTGGGTCAACATGTCTACGTGGTTTGACTCGACGTTGACTGCTTTACCATTTTTGAGCATCAACAATAAGATAAATGTAACAATAACTTGTGACATTAATATAATATAGATAGCATCTAAATGAACAAAAATGGATAGTGAAAGGTATGTGTAGTGGTGGAAGGTTGGATTCAATAGATGGCAAAGGGGGTAATGACTAGCTACTCATGAACCATATAGCGATTAAATTGATTACATTTATTTATTTTATAAAACACTTGCATATGAAAGAAAGTCATACCCAAGACGATTTTAAAATTTTAATTTCTTATAGTTATATATATACACATTAAGCTTATTTGACTCTTTATACAACGAATCGGACAAAACGTATTTATGGACTAATATATTTATCATGACTCTTAAAATCATATAGATAGCAAGACTAATACTACTATACATATTAATATATATATATATATATAAGCATATATGCCCATATATATGTTTTAAGATTCATCAATTACATTGAATACAATTAAAGTTCAGTTCTATATATTGAACATGTTTTGCTTTAGACCATTAATCCTAACTTTGAGTCTTGTATGTTTCTCCCTTTTTTTGCATGCCACTATAGGTTTTTTTGTGGAACATACCTGTTTTACTGGAATAGAATTTCCAGCCAAGGGAAGTTATGAAGTTAGCTTGGATGCGTTACTCATAGTATTACTTAGAAAAAGTCCTACTATAGGATACAGAATTTCGAGGCAATTTTATGGACATAATCATGAAAAGGTATATGGGCTAGCACAATGTTGGGGGATGTTATTCTTCCCCCAAACTTGTTTAAAATGCATTAGCGTAGAGAAGAGCTTTGTAAGAGGTGCCCTCACAATCGAGGAGCTATTATATGGTACGAAGATTGCCTCCTAAAATACTCAAATGTACAGTTCTTTGGTGAAACTTACACCATTAACGGAATTTATGTTAAAAGTAACGAACCCGTCGATGTTAATCCCCTGTTGTTTCGTCTGAAAGTTCATTTGTTGTTCGTGGAATTATGTGTTAGAGCTTCTCTTAGTTCAGGATTAGCAGATCAGGGAATGCTTAAAGTTGGGCTATCTAACAACACAGATTCAATTTATGGTGAGGTTCAATGCACTAGGGATCTTTCTCGCGAAGACTGTACATATTGTCTTCATGTAGGAATGAAGGAAGTTTTAAAAGAAACCCATGGAAGGAGAGGTGGACATGCTTATTATGGAAGCTGGAATCTAAGATTTGAACTTTATCGCTTTTTTAATGAATAGTTAGGGGGAATGCAATTCTGCGAAACAAGATGAATTTCAAAGCTACACATATTTCAAGGGATTCTACAAAGATATTTGCAGCTTTATTTTTATTTTTTTAATTTTTATTTTTTTTATGTTGTAGGTTCTTATGGCTTCGGTCTAAGTTAGGAAGGATAATATTTTTTTCTCTTCTGTTAATTTATAAAACTCTTGAAAACTTAGTATTTTCTTGTCGTTACTTCTTATGTATGCAAGTTGTTCTTAATAAATTTCATCCATTAGGCTTTTAATTAAAAAAAAAAAGAAGTATTAGTTAGACTATCACTTAGCCATTCATATGTTATGTGGTCTGGCCACAAATACTTTGATATATAAGACCCTTTATTTTGAGTACTTGAACTCTCACTCATTGTCGGTGTAGGGTAAATATTGTATTACAAGGTCATAAATCCATACTATTTGTCACACCCCAAAACCCGAGTACGTAAAAGAGACATTTATTTTGAGAACACCCAAAATTAAAATACCCGTACCTTGAGTATTATAAGCCCAAATATTCCCAAAATAAGTTAAGTCTTTTGAGTTTGAGAAAAATGAGTTGGATCAGAGTTTTTGTGCCTGCGGAAATAAAATAAAACATTTAAATATATTTAATAAAAACCAACCCACCAAGGTTACAAGTTTGAGAAAGTTGGTAACCTTGAGGAACATACATAAATGATATGATGTTCGACATATTTAGACTACAACCAACCCAACAGAAACGACGATTGTTTGAAATATATATAAACAAGGAAACCACAAAAGATGGTACTAAACAGCAACGAGATAGACCTGCCTGGAGACAAGATCTAAACCAGATAAGTCTTGGAGCTAACAAGAAGCTAGGTTGCGTCCCCAATCCAAATCATCAACCGGTACCTGATCTACACTCAAAGAGCACAATAGAGGGTGAGCATCACATACGTTCATAATTTCTCCTCGGGGAACCCTGGCTAGATTTGAAAATAGTAGCGAAAAATATTAACTACAAATATAGCCAATGAAAAACATTTTGAAAACATGTACAATTGCCAACAAAAAACAATGCAACTTTTACATGCATTAATGTATATATTATAATAATTCATGCAATAAAAAGGGTCTGTAGACAGGGTGTGAGTTTCCCCCTACCTGGAGTTCAGTGCTTAGCCTGATCTCATGTAAAAATTCAACTTACAGCTTTTCCGCGTCCCCTTGTTCACCTTTAGGTAACTAGAGTCCCTAGTCCGACAACAACTGGTGTTAAAACCAATTTCTCGTAAATCGATGACATTGTCGGTGTAAGGTCTGGTTTAATCGATTTAGAGGTTTGGCACTAGCTCGGTTGCTAAGCTCCTCATAATTGTTGTTTTGGCATGACTTGCCTCGTAAGGTTAAGTCATTCCAAAACCTTTTAGAAACCGAGTAACAGTTTGGTTTATGGAACCTAATGGATTCTAATTAATTCAATTTTTAATTACGTCGACGAGGTTGATCAGTTATGAATCTACAACGTAACCAGGTCAGTGCATGGGGAAATTGAGGGAGCTCTGGCTTAGTGCTCAATGTTCGTATGCTCATGGATTGACCTTAATCATCACGTCGTTTGGTTACCACTTATATGACCTCAATATTTAATTAGGTTGATTTTATTTACCAAAAGTCGGGCATCATTTCAGCTTAAATAAATAACTTTTAAATAAGCTGCGTTGGAGGGATTACCTGACGAAAACCTTGCACATAAAGAGTTTCGGTACTACTTGAGTTTCTAAATTAAAGGACAAAGATAGTCTAATTAACAAGAGATTAATCTAGCAAATATTTGACAGAACCTCAACTAGGATTAAGGGATTAACGAGGGCTTTCAAGGTCAAAGCCTAATTTATGCAGAGTTTCAGCTCAAAAACCTCCTAGATAGTAGAGATCGTCACCACGAGTGTGTAGGCGAACATTGCTCACCAATCGGACCTCTAGAACTCTAGTTATGATCAAAAGAAAAAAAAAATTATTTGATCCTAGAGAGAGAAAGTGGCCCAATAACTTTTGCAGAACCTGACCTATTTAAGAGAAATGCAAAATTAGGCCCAAACAGAGTTGAGACCCCAAAACGTGGAAAGGAAATTCTGAGTAGCAAATTAAGTGCTTTTAAAATGCCCCCACCAAATGACAGTCTAGTTGGAAGGGCAGTAAAGTTTGCCCCCTCTGCACCCAAAGTTCGATTCCTTCTCCCCTTAAATCTTAAAAAAAAAAAGCCCCCACCAAAAAATAATGAAGGGTACTTTAATGTCAATTAGGCAATGCCTAATTTAAGGGTGCTTTTATTTTACATTTCTTGGGGTTCTAGTGCATATTTGTATTACAGTTAGATCAGTTATTATGATTATAGATATAACTGGATTGGCATAATACCCTTTTTTCTTCTTTGGGTATACATAATGCATGTAAGTGATGAGGGATCTTTTCCAAGGTGGTCAATAGTCATGTTTGCTTTATTTATTTTTTTAATTCTTAAAATTTATTTAATATGTCAGATTTATGATTTAATTTTCTTTTTTTGGGTCTGAGACTGATTTGGTTGTTCATACATTCAAAGTACCATTGTGTTGTAATCAATATTGAATAGGTTACTTTTATATCTATTGTTGGCAATATTGATAGGTCATTTTTTAGCAATTTTCCTGATTCTGAAATATTAAGCTCTGCATTTACTTCTATTTAGGGTGATAATCTGGTGCAGTGAAGTGTTTGATCAATGGTAATTGTCTTGTCATTTTTAGGTTAATAAATACTATGATCTTGTCACAAGTTTTTATGAGTTTATATGGATGGGGTGAGTCTTTCCATTTTGCACCAAGGTATGGAGTAGAACCAACTAGTAAATCAAGTCAAACTTAAAAAGTGCAAATTTGCAAGTCGCTCTAAAATATGAAATAAGTATTTTTGAATCACAAATGCATTCATTTGTAGTAGTGTAATGATGGGTGGCATGTTTCCAACTCTTGGCCGGACTGCAAAGCCAGTTTAGATGGTGGGGCTGTAGCCAGTTCATCTTGTTTGTGATGTACCAAAAGTCGATCAGAAAATCGATTAGAACATCGACCAGAACATTGACGAAGAATGTCAATGTCAACCAGAAGTAGATCAAAATGTCGACTTCAACTTTAGCAAAAAAAAGAACAGAAATTTGCAGCACAAAACCCAGATGTGCAAAGCTGAGAACCCACTCAACCAATATTTCTGGGTTTGCTGTATGAAAGACTTTATGATTATTGAACAACACCAGCATTATCGGAATATTGAACAACTAGATGAGTGATGAAATGGGAGCACTTGCACTAAATCACACATCCAGCCAATTCCTGTTAATATTATAGTAATTAATATCTATATATCAATACATATATGACTAATTAATTATATGACAATCAAGAAGTATATATCAGACTTATCAGTAAATAAATAAGATGAAAGATTCTGGCCTGTGAATTCAAGAGAGGCACGGCAGTCGCTGTCCTAAAGCCGTAGACGCCTTCCTACGTGCAGGTTATGGCGGTCGCCTACAACTCCAAGATACAACCCAATGAACTCACAGATGTCTGATCCGCTATGCACGTCAAACGGCAGACCGGTTGTCAAGTCAATATCGATTGCCCAAAATAGAGTATGAAAGTTGAGAGAGTAGGATATGGAAGAGGATGATGAAAGTCAGAATAAAAGACAAGTGTAGAACGTTATTGCTTCAGTCTGATGAGATTTCTATTAATAGAAATCTACATGCCTCTTTTAAAGAGTCATGACTATTGTATTAGGCCCATAAGAAGTTACCCTTAGTAAAAAGTTGTAACTGTTCAATTAAACTGACAGAATATTTAAAATCAAATAAATTAGTTTTGAATCTTAAATATAAATAAATAATATTATATTATATTATACCAACAATCCCCCACAAGATTCAAAACTTAAAATTAAAACAAAAATAAATATACAAACATGTAAGAATAGGAAGATTTGGGCAATTGTTATACCATGTAATGGGTGTAGGTGTCTTCCGGACTTGAACCTACACTTAGTGTTAATAGCATTCAACTGAAGGAATAATAGTGAACTAAGTCTTGAACTATATTCCTATAATTCAAATTACAACTATCACACACATGATATCGATACATAATCTTGACGCGGGTAAGCGCTATTAATGGCCATGCGCTTAATCTTGATTCTCATGAGAGTTTTAGAGAACAACCCAATTCTCACGGTCGCGGCCTCACGACTACTCTCACTTAGGTGAGTTCTCCAAGAGTACATGTGACTAGTATCTTGCGGGAGTTTGCCCGCCTCGAAACTCATTTAGGATAAAAATCCTTCCTAAACATCACATATCATCAGCACTAGTGTCATAGGGATGAGTAGAAGATTTTTTTTAAAAATTAAACCTCCATTTTTTAGAGTGCTGGAAAGTAAGTCACGCAGTATGGATTGTTTCTACCCATTGAACCTCCTTCATGGGATCTCCAATCACAAAGGTTGGGTTACCTCCCTAGGTGACTTCCTTATGGGTTTAAACCCATCCCCCTCGACAAATCTAGGACTGCATTCCTAGATAAACCTTTAGTCAACTGATCAGCAATATTCTTTTCTGACTTAACATAATCTAAAGATATAACTTCTTTATTCAACAAGCTCCTCACAGATTTATATCTAACTTGAATATGTCTATTCATTTTTTTATTTGTATGTGTTTGTTTTACCAACTCTATTACTGCTTTATTGTCACAATGTATTGAAAATGCAGGTATGGGTTTTCTAACCAATGGTATGTCGAGCAAAAAATTCTTAATCCATTCAGCCTCAATGCATGCAGTATCCAAAGCTATAAGTTCAGATTCCATGGTACTTCTAGAAATTATAGTTTGCTTTTTAGATCCCCAAGAGATAGCTGCTCCACCCAAAATAAATACAAATCCAGAAGTTGATTTTACATCAGAGCTATCAGTAATCCAATTTGCATCAGTGTACCCTTCTACTACATCAGGAAAACCTCTATAACATAAAGAAAAATTTAATGTTCCTCTTAGATACTTAAAAACTCTTTCTAAAGCATTCCAATGATCCTTACTTGGGTTATGGGTGTATCTACTTAATCTCCCTACAGCATAGGCTATATCTGGTCTAGTTTTATTTGCTATGTACATCAATGATCCAATCATTTGTGAGTATTTAAGTTGAGACACAGGTTCCCCCACATTTTTCTTTAAATTTACACTTGGATCATATGGAGTTGAAACAAATTTACATGAAAAATAATTAAATTTCTGTAGCATTTTCTCAATTGCACTAGCTTGATTTAAGGTATAGCCTACTGGTGTTTTTTCTAGCTTCATTCCCAAAATTATGTAGGCTTCTCCTAAGTCCTTCATATCAAAATTATTTGAAAGATAACATTTCACATCCTTCACAATCTCTAAATTTGTTCCAAACAACAAAATGTCATCAACATAAAGACATAAGATAATGCATTCTCCATTACTTTCCTTATAATAAACACACTTATCATGCTCATTAATATTGAACTCATAATCCAAAATGACTTTGTCAAACTTCTCATGCCATTGTTTAGGGGCTTGTTTAAGTCCATATAAAGACTTAACTAACTTGCAAACCTTATGCTCTTGACCTTTCACAATAAAACCCTCAGGTTGCTCCATATATATTTCTTCATCTAAGTCTCCATTCAAGAAAGCGGTCTTAACGTCCATTTGATGAACTACCAAATTATGTATGGAAGCTAATGCTACAAGAGTTCTAATAGTAGTAATCCTAGTGACAGGTGAGTATGTATCAAAATAATCTATTCCTTGCTTTTGTGAGAAGCCCTTGGCTACTAACCTAGCCTTGTATTTATCTATACTACCATCTGGTTTTAATTTCTTTCTAAACACCCACTTACAGCCAATTGGTTTTGTCCCAGGAGGTAGATTAGTCAATTCCCAAGTGTTGTTTTGTATAATAGATTCAAACTCACTATTAATTGCTTCTTTCCAAAATGGAGCATCTAATGAGGTCGTGGCTGCTTTATAAGTTGTTGGATCACCCTCAACTAGGAATGTATAGAAATCATCTCCAAAATTCTTTTCCACTCTAGCTCTCTTACTCCTTCTAAGTTCTACTTGAGACTCTGTTTCTTTATTTGTACTGGTAGAGGCTTTATTAGTATCAACACAAGATTTTTCTGTTATTTGTTTTGGGACACTAGATTTGAAAGGAAATATGTCCTCAAAGTAAGTTGCATCCCTTGATTCCATAATTGTGTTATTGAAAATATTACTTACTTCAGAATTGATGACTAGAAATCTATTGGCACAACTATTATGAGCATAGCCTAGGAAAATAGTGTCTACAGTCTTGGGTCCTATTTTCTTTCTCTTAGGATCAGGAATTGCAACCTTAGCCAAACACCCCCACACTTTCAAGATTTGAAGATTAGGCCTTCTCTTCTTCCAAAGTTCATAAGGGGTTTCATTATTGTCTTTAAAAATTACTCTATTTAGTATAAAACATGTAGTTAAAATTGCTTCCCCCCACAGATTGTCAGGTAGCCCAGAACTTATTAACATTGAATTTACCATGTCCAACAAAGTTCTGTTTTTCCTTTCAGCAACTCCATTAGATTGTGGAGAGTAAGGTGCTGTTACTTCATGTATTATACCATGTTCTTCACAAAATATATTAAGATCTGTAAGAGTATACTCACCACCTCTATCAGATCTAAGCCTCTTGATCTTTCTCTCTAATTGATTTTCCACTTCTGTTT